>NC_085136.1:292885679-293049503 GCF_035046485.1 Aedes albopictus | reverse complement strand
TCATGGCAGCGCAGACATAACAAAAAAAATAAATAATTGTGTCAATAGAAGGAAAAGGGCCAATGGCTTTCTCAGTCCTTTAGTCAAGACAGAATTTCGTTCACATTCCTGACGTTTCGACCAGAATACTCGGCATTTTTTAGGTTCAAATCGATGGCACATAGGCCTTGTTACGTTTGTATTTATTTGTGTACGTTTTGTTAGTTTGTGCTATACGTTATACTCTGGTTAGTGGATCTGTCCCTAGTATTTAATTAGCATTTGTAGTGCTCAGACCGTTTCGGGCAACAATCAAGTACAAGACGCGCAAATCGTCCCCTAGCACGGACATCAAAATGTAGACGGTCTTGTGGCCCGAATCTGGGTGCCCCATAGGATTTGAAATTCCTAGACCTAATTCAAGTTAAGTAAGCAACCAACGCAACGAACAAAAAGGCAATCAGCCAGAAAAAATACGATTACAGGATTGACTGATGGACCAAGAAAAATAATGAAACCTCGTTATCCTGGGATTGGACTATGTTATCTATTTAGATAACTGGGCAAAATTTATGTTCTGTGTTGCATGTTTGTGTTTGTGCATTTGTAATGTTCCATTTTTTTCGTATCTAGTTCACAAACGTGGGGCCCGATATGGAAAATAAAACGAGCATTTGTAGGGTTCTGTAAGTTGTCCGTATTGTGTCACCCAACGTGGGTCACGGTGCATTTGAAGGGTTCCAATTTTTCCGTTTAGGATTCATTATTTTTCTGGTCCATCAGTCAATCCTGTAATCGTATTTTTTCTGGCGGATTGCCTTTTTGTTCGCAGCGTTGGTTGCTTACATAGCTTGAATTTGGTCTAGGAATTTCTAATGCTATGGGGCACATTTCTAACTATTACAAACTTAAACGCAACAGCCTTCTACAATACCATAAATGCTCAAGACTGAAAGAAGGTCAAAATGTTATAGATTATTTTTTTGTTGCAAAAATGCTGCTTTAAATTGAGGGGCCCAGAATCAAAGGGGTGTAAGTGACCATTTTGTCGATTTTGAGCTGAGCATATGATAAAATTCTTCAGATTTTAAGCTTTCCGGAACTTTTTTAAGATTGTTTCTACGATGATTGGAAAAATTACAATAAATCAGAGAAAATTGGGTTGATTTTGAAACTCCATACATTTTGTATGGGATGAAAAATTGGCCAAAAACTTTAAACCTCATTTACTCGAAAGTGGGATTTTGTCACATACACCCCTTTGCTTCTAACCCCCTCAATTGTCAATTTCTCGATTTTTGCTCAGGCTAACCCAGCCAAGTGGAAATTACAACATTTGATCGCTCTGGTATTCACACACACAACAGACACACGTGTTTGATGCACAAATTGAGACTTGAATTATGAGAAGAAATCTACGTGCTCCGGTGCGAATCGAACCCTTCTTCTTCTTCTTCATTATGACTCTACGTCCCCACTGGGACTTGGCCTGCCTCGCTTCAACTTAATGTTCTTTGAGCTTTTCCACAGTTTTTAATTGAAGGGCTTCCTTTTCCTGCCATTGCATGAATTTGTATATTGTGAGACAAGTTCAATGATACACTATGCCCAGGGAGTCGAGAAAATTTGCCGGACCGGAATGAGAATCGAACCCACCGTCTCCGGATTGGCAATCCATAGCTTTATCCACTAGGTTAACTGGAGACCCCACGACTCACGCTATGTCCAAAGTATTATGAAAAGTGAATGTACCTCATTTATTCGCAAGAATCATATTTTTGGACCTCTAGATTCAGAAAATGTATGGTTTAAAATAATCCATCTTATTTTTTTTTTCTCATACATTTTTATATGGGACGAAATTGACCTTAAAATAACTTTTTTCGATATTTGTATGGGAAAGTAGGAAAAAAATCAAAAATATCAAAAAACCCAAGATGAAATATTTTAAACCGCACATTTTCTGAAACTAGAGGTCCATAGCCAAGATCATATGGAATAACATTTGAGGTACATTCGATTTTCATAATACTCCCCTTTGGACAGAGCGTGCGACTCCCAATTTGCTAGACGGGCGCATCTTTCCTCCAAGCTTCGAAAATAATTCCTCTTCCGCTCTGACATACATACACATTGCAAACAATAGAAACGTGTAGATGCTCAGCTAAATCCATCCGAAGAAGATTTGGATTGCGAAAAGGAATAACCCATGTGTATTAGGGGCTGTCCATAAACCACGTGGTCATTTTTTTGGGACTTTTCAACCCCCCCCCCCCCCCCCCGTGGTCATTAGTCCATACAAAAAATTTTATTTGTCCATACAAAATGGTCATCGGCCGAACCCCCCCTCCTCATGACCACGTGGTTTATGGACAGCCCCTTAGTGAAATCGAGTTCAGTTTTTTGCCTTCAGGGGACGGAGATGGTCAAGTGGCTCTGTAACATGGAGGAAAGGAGCGCTCGTCTAGTGAATTGGGAGTCGTGGGTTCGATTTCCACCGGAGCATGTGAATTTATTTTCATAATTCAAGTCTCAAAGTATGTTGCGTGTATGAATTTCAGAGCAATCAAACGTTCTGTTGTTGATAATATCAAACGTTAAATTGTTTATAATAATAATAACAGGAGCTGTTCATATCAACCCAGAGATCTATTTGATCTCGAAATCCCCCATACTAGTTAAGCTGCTTTTTCAATACAATCACACAACTCGGATCCAACATCCTGGGTATCAGAATTAAAAACAAGAAAAGCGGTCGGCAACCAAATTACATCACAATTAAAGCCAAATGACGTTTCTTTCGAAAAGCTTCAACGAAAGCATTAAGCACCAGAATGGGAATAAAATGTGGTGCTGGTGCGCGCGGCCGGCTATCGAGCTGGTATCGTTAATGAATGTTTCAACTTCTAGAAGTTGTTTTTACTGTTTTGGGAAATTAGACCTTGCCGGAAAGGGAAAGGGCGCCCAGTAGCAGCAATGGTTGGGCGGGAGCCCGTTACTTCCCTTCAACAGGCAGTAGCAGGAAACTCATTTGCCCCTGCGGGCAACCGTCAGAGCTCCCACTCCTCCGACTAAGTTTTCCCATTATTTTGGTAGTTGTCGATGATTTGACAGGAAGAAAAATAATGGAATTGAAGGAAATTTGACTGATTTGGACCATTCACGGTTAAAACGTTATCATCGAAAAGCATTGGAACATTGTAAATTACATACTATGAATCAAATAGATCAGTTACTTGCACTTATCCGTATGTTTTCCTATGATGCTGAAAAGTAAACTGTGACGTGAGCGCAGCTACACAGATAAAAATAATGAGATTTACACGTCATGTAAACTTCATTTCAGTCATGTAAAATTAGTGTTATGATGATTTACATGATATATCATGCAAATTTGTGTTATATGTCATGTAAACACTCAGAGTCATGCTGAATTACATGACATATAATGGAATTTTACATGATATTTTATGACTTTTACATGATATGTCATGTAAACTTCTGTGATATCCCACGCTCCAATTATGTGCATCATATGTCACAGAACTTTACACTCTTTTTTCGATCTGTGTAGTTTCGGAAGATACCTTTTTTTTTTTTTTAACTAGTTTGTTTATTTGGAAGGCTCAAATGTTTAGCTAAAAACTCTACCGAGCCGAGATTCTACACGAATAAGTTTATAATTATTCTAATTACATCAAAATAAAATCAATAGTTGGATCGCCGAGCGCACAACTTTTTGGGACGCGAATGCTCCTTCGAACCAGATCCTGCAGATGCAAATTGAGCTCGCCGCTGACTTGCATTCTGTCTCGTTATTGCCTCTCCAAAAGCCTTTGCAACTTCGGTCAATTCCTCTATGGCTTCTTTCCGTCGTATTTCCTTTTCTTGTTCTGCTCGGCTGCTGCAAGCAACTGTCTGCCATTGCTCTTCGCTCTCTGTTTCCCCTGGTGAATCCAGCACATCTTCATCCAGAACCTCAATTACGTCTTCAACCAATTCCGTTGGTTGTTGTTCCTCCGGTACGGCTCCCTGTCCAGACACAATCGCTGCATATGAAGTGGACTGCGGAACATTTCTACCTTCCGGTTTATTTCGTACCTGACGCTGGGGGCAGGATTTTTTCCGATGTCCAACACCTCGGCACAAGAAGCACACATCCTTCAATCCGTCGTAGAAAACTTGGCCTTTTCGGTTCCCAACAACGATGCTCGGGGGAATATCCTTTTCCACATCCATATATACACCCCTGACCCCGGTGTACAAATGGTCTAAACCAAGATTCGCAGGGAATTTTTCACGAGTTATCCACTCCACTTTGCCGTAGTCTCCGAGAGCCAAAGCGAGACATTCGTCGCTTAATTCCGGTGGCAAATCAAAGATCCTAACGTAGCAAGCATTTCGGCCTGAGATTGCCATTCGCACTTCCACTGATGTTCCACTGGCATAAACAAATCTTCTTGGCTCCATATTCTTCTCTAGCGCCTCTTTCATCGCCTCCGGCGAAGTAAATTTCACAAAAAGTGAACGGTCTTGCGACGTTTTGTAAGCCGTTTCCAGCTTAGCCAAATCGACATCCAGTTGCTTCAGGAATGACGCAATTTCTGGCCACGATGGTCGTGGACTAGACGACGGGAATCGGAACTGGACGGTGTTGACTACCAATCCATCCATTCTGATAATATAATTATCTCCAACGATGATATCCAAAGCCACCTGCACTGACACAGTGTGAAGCGAACGACCGAGCACAAAGCACTTTTTGACTACCTAGATAGCAGACGCGCGGAGCACATTTGCACTCGACTGTGTTTGTCGGTGGCACAAAGCGAACCACGGAAGATACCTTGCCGGGAGTACGTTATTCGACGCGGAAAGTAAGTAGCAGTGAGTGAAACGTTAAGAAACTCTAACATGCGTGCACCTCAGTATTTCCCCAAAGGACGCAGATATGCCCAAAATTTTAGAAATCGCTAGAACGCCAGAATTTCGAACCAAGAGGAACTTTTCCGATTCTGCAAGGCAATTGGCAGGTGGGTGGCACGAAATTGATGATGGTGGACAACTTTTCCCTACTGTTCTGGGCAGGAAACTGTTAGATAAGCAAATTTCCCGTTGGCTACAAATTGCTGATGGTTCCGGATGGGAGCGCTCGACAAAAGTTTTGGACGGGACGTTGTTTTAGTAGTTCAACAGTTCGTTTTTGGAAGTGGAAAATTTGGTTAGGTTTGCATCTGATTATCTGATTTGATTCGGCTGTAAACGAACGGTAATGAGCGGTAATTCAGTTGAACGGAAAACTTTTCACTAATTGTTCGGAATTCGTGACCGAGAAGCATAAACTGCTAATGGGAGAGATAAATAAGTTGTAAACATGAACAACAACGAAGCTTCGGCAGTTGTCTTTCAAACAGTTTCAAACTTTGTTCGGTTCGTTGGCTGTTATTTAGAATCTCTGCATTTCATTCCCATATTTCATTGCCAAACAGTTTAGCAAGAATTTCAAGCACTTCGAGCATATTTCCCAGAACACTTCTCACTCTCTCTCCCACTCTTCATGCTTCAAAAGCGTTCCTCAATAGCCAATTCATCACAAGTTACGTTGCGTTACATTTTTGCCCCGCAAAAAAATACGGCGTCACCCATTTCCACGAAACATCAATGTCATTTCGGTTTCAAAGTGGATATTTTCGATGGCATGCCGGAGCTTGTGGGAAGCAATTTTCCCATTCGGCACCGACAAAAATAAAAAGTTAGCTTCTACCACCGAAACAACTTTAATTCGTTTGAAGAAATACTGGTGTTTCGAGCTGCCACAGCCGCCTGCCATCAAGAACTTTCGTTTTGTTTGTGTCTGCAGGGCACATCGGTTCTTAGAGTAGGTGATTGTATAGTACACCCAAAGGGAAAAGCGCAGTATGTTTGAAATGATTTGACGTCAATGCACACAACAAAAGCACGTGTTCGATTAACAATTTAAAATTGGAATTGCGAAAAAAAAATTAACTTGCTCCGGTGGGAATCCAACCGACGACTTCCAATCCGTAAGACGAACGCTTCTTATTCCTCAAAGCTACGGAGCTCCCCAAATGTCTCCGTCGCCTGTTGATGTAAGAAACCGAACTCCATTACACTATAGCACATAATTCAATCGCGATACTTACCCGTCCAAGTAAAAAAGAACTCGATACACTCGATCTTAAGTCGACTAGAGTGTTTTCATTTGTGAGGCTTTCAGAACGAATAATAACAGACTCTTTGGACAAGACCTTGAGGGCTTTCAATGGCGAAGTCTGGATGATTTCCGAACTACGGTTTGGAAGGTCTTCAGAGCTTCAGTTTCTCCGATTCAGGTTTGAATGAAGTCAAGGGAATGATCTGGATAAGCTGTGGGTGGTTTCTAAGACAAAGTGTTGAGGAGCTTTGGAACGAAGTAAGAAGGATTCTCTGGGCAAGATATACTATAGTGTTATTATTTGACCAGATATATACCAAAAGACGTCGAAATTTGGAATGGCATTTATGTCACTTTGCAGAATTACGGCAATGCAGGACTTTCAGCACGAAGTCTGGGAGACTTTCTGGGCACGATGTAGAAAAGTTTTAAGACCAATTCTGAATAACCTCCTTGGCAAGGTCGTGCAAGTGTTCAGAATAAAATCTACTAGAATAAGACCTTGATTTTTCTGGATTAGGCGGTTTACATGACTAAACTTTGGAGGAGGATTCGATGAGGGTCTCAAAGACCTTCATAACAAAATTCCACCTTCCAAGATTGTTTTTCCTCCCTGTTCCCGAACACGTTTGTAAGTTCGGGTTACACCGCCAGGATAATATCCTCCAGCCCCAAAGGATCGACGAATTCTCTGGACAATGTTTGAATGGTTTTAACGACAAGATTTGGAGGAGCTTCAGAACAAAGACCAGATGACACTCTGGAAAAGGTCTTGTGAGCTGTGAAAACGGCATTGTAGTAAAAGGTATATTTTTGTCAAAAATCTGGAAAAAAAATTGAACGGCAACGGATAGTATTCCTTTTGGTTTCCCGAAAGGATTTCCTCGCAAAATTTTAGAAGGATCTCATGAGGAAATGCTTTGAGCAATGCCAGAAGAAATTATTGAAGCAATCATGGATGAAATTCCTGGAGCAATTCTGGATGAAGTTCTAGGTAATCCCTGCTGCAATTTCTGAAAAAAAAAATCCGGAAAGTTTTCATGAAAGAGTCCTGGAAAAAAAATCTTGGAATAATCTCAGAAGGGTCTCCAGAAAAAATTCCGCAAGGAAACCCAGGAGAAATTCCAGTAGGTTCAGATGTAATTTCTGGAAGAATTCCTTAGGGAATTTATGAAGCAATACTTAAAGAAACTCCTCAAGGAGCGGATCTGGTGTGATGGGTCAGGCCCGTGACTATAAGGCCGAGGACCAGGGTTCGAATCCCATTCCCGACAAACTCAAAGAGTGTGAGTTCTTCCTTCAGTAAGGAAAAAAAACGTGGGTCCCGAGATGAACTAGCCTAGGGTTTTAGCCTGGTTAATACAGACAACAACAAAAAGAAGAAAAGGAGAAGTCTTGGAAGCAGTTTTTGGAGGAATCAAGAATGGAAGAGTGCCGAAAGAAAATTTTAAAACAAATACCGGAAACAACTCCTGCAAAAGTCTTGGAAGGAAATTCTTAAGGAATCCCAGAAGGAATTCATGGAGAAATACCGGAAAGACCTCCTGGATGAATCCCGGTAGGAATTCCTGAAGAAATTCTAGGATCCACGGAATTCGGAATGAACTCCGGAGGGAATCCTATAAGTAGTGTTGGAGCAATCCCGCAAAAAAAATTCTAGGAGATATCCTTGAAGAGGAGGAATCGCTAAAGAAGCTTCTAGATGAATTTTGGAGTCGGTTATTGGAGGACTTTTGGAGGGAATTACTAAAGGAAGCACAATAGAGACTCCTGGAAGAATCCCGGTTATAATTCCTGAATAAACCCTGAAAGAACTCAAGGAGGAATATCGAAAGGCACTGCTCGAATGATCCCAGAAGGAATTCCCTAAAACAGACAGGAAAAATCTTCGAATAATACCAGAAAAAAATTCCGGAGGAAATCTTGAAGGAATTTCTGCATAAAAATCAAAAGAAAGTTTACGACAACACCTAGCAACCCTACCAACAAAAGTAGCTGCATAAGAGCTTATACAGCAAACGAATTCGAAAGTAAGCTCTTTTAAGCTCTTATCCAGCAAAAGTGTTAGTTGGGAAAGCACATCCAACAAAACAAAATTTAAACGTACTTTCGAGAAAAAAATGCTGGAGAAATCCCTTAATAAAAATTCCAAACATTTTTTTATTGAATTCCTGAAGGATTCCATTGATAAATTGCTAGAGGTACGCTTGGAGAAAATTCTGGAGGATTTTTTGAGAAAAGACATACCCGGCGGAATTTCTGTGTGAATTTCTACAGGAATCTCTGCAAGAATGTCTTCCAGCCACTCTGTAAGAATTTTTATAAGAATCGCTGAAAGAATCTGTAGAAACATTTCTAAAAGAATCCTTGCAGGATTTTCCAAAACTTTCTGTAGAAATCCTTGGTGCAATTTCTGGGAAAGAAATGTCTGGAAGGAATATCTAAAGGAAGTGAAGAAATCTGGGAAATTTACCTAATAATCTCTTGTAGAAATTATAAAGCAATCCTTGAAGAAAATTATGCAGAAAGTTTCTGAGAAAGTTGTGAATCACTAATTTTTAATGTATCCGTGAACGATTTTCTAAAAAAAACCATGAAGTATTTTTGAGAAAGCCCAAGGAAGGTATTCTAGATGAATGCTTTGAAAAATTTCTGAAATCAATACTGCTGTTCTATGAATAATTATCCCTTGTTAGGAATCCCTGGAGAAATTTCTGCATAAACTCATGCAAACTTTCTTACACTACTCTTTGTGAAACTTTTGGAGGAATCCTTAGTGAAATTTCTGGGGAAATTGGAAGTTGTTTTTTGAATTTCTGGTGAAATCCTGTTCCGACTCAAGTGACCATACAACTGTTCCCATCCTCAAAATAGCTTGAAAGAACAGCCTATGAGTCAAAGAAGGAAAAATATGTGATAAAATATAGGCAGCTTCAACGCCAACTAATCTCTGAATGTCAAAACTAGAAAGAATAACCTATGACTAAATGAAGGAAATATTTCTGATGAACATATTGGCGGTTAGAATGTCAAAAACTTCTTCTAAATTCTTTTGAACACGATTCGACCAAACGGCATTCGGCCAAATGACCCTTTCGGCCAGATGACACTCGGCCAAATGGCGTTCGGCCAAACGGCATTCCACCAAATAGCCGGACACCGTGAAATCCTTGGGAGAATTTCCAAAGTAACCCCAGTACAAATTATTGAAGGAACTTCTGAAACATTTTTTGAAAAACTCTGGAATGAGTTCTGAAGGCATCGCTCAAAGTTTTATCAAAAAAATCTGTGGAGAAAATTTTGAAAAAATGTCTAAAAAAATTTCTGAGGGAATTTTTGAACGAACTTTTGGAAGAATTCCTGGAGTAATTTCCACTCAAGCTCATGGATATTTTTTTTGAATGTTTTGATGTTTGAAACAATTTTCTCTGAACAAATTTTCCAAATGAATCCATGGAAGATTCAAGGATGGGAACACTCACTTGCAAAGAGTTACATTCACTTGCTGTTTTCTCAGCACATTTACATTCACCTCGCGGAGAGTTGCCTTCGCAGCTCCCTCACGACTTTAGTATGCGTGTGCGACTCTTACTGTATTCGGCAAACTTTTAGACAAAACCACAGTGCAAAAGTCGTCCATACATCATTTCTTGATTGCAAGCTTCTGAGCTGAGAAAACATCAAGTGAGTGTAATTCTTTGCAAGTGAGTGTTCCCATCCCTGGGAAGATTTAAAAAAAATCCGAGAGAGAATTTTTATCCAAATACTCGAACAAATTTCTGAAAAAAAAATTAAGAATAGATGAATTTCTGAAGAAATTTTTGGTAGATTCCCTAAAGGAATCCTAGATAAACTTTCCAAACGAATGCCTAGAGAAACTCCTGCATAAACATCCGGAAGAATTTCCAAAGTAATCCCTGGGCGAATTTTTCAAACAGTTTCTGAAATAATTTGTGAAAACTCATGCAGGAATTGATGAAGCAATTCCTGCTAGATTTCGCAAAATCATTCTTTATGACACTTCTGAAGGAACACATGGAAGATTTTCTGAAACTATCTGTAACATGATAATTTGATTTGAGAACTTTTCTTCGGAGACCGTCGTTATAAAGTTGAAAATTCTGTGGTCACTTACCTTTATTTAACACCGCAGAATTGCAACAAATGGCGACCGAGCAGATACACTACTCGTACAGAAAGATCATTCGTACTCTCGCATCAACTTTTGACGCATGTTGGTCACCTAGCTCGGGATTGCGTGACGGAGTTTATCCAGATACAACCCAACCTAGAACGGAGTTGACTAGGGTTGGTCGTTACTCACCGATCGGTCACTTTTAAGAGGAAGAAGAAGATATACGCTCTCAATACGAGTTGAACGGGTTTTGTTCAACAAGGGGTATGCCAGTTGAATTCCGTCCGAAATTTCCCAAGAGAAGACGTCTCCGGATGTGGATGGTAGATTAACAGTGACGAGAATAATGGCAGCCAGTTTGAGATTCAGAGGGGCTGGAGTTTGCAGAGTAGAGTAGGATGACGACTTCTACATTCAAGACAGGTGCTAAACATCGGGCATTCCCGAACTTGGTGGCCCTTTTGATTGCGGAGAAGTTGGTGGCGTCGGACGTCCTTCTCCTTGTCTTCGATGGTCATCTTCGACAACACGGCGCATAGGTTCAAAGGATGGTTATTGAAACAGATAAGGGACATGCAATAATTGGGCTGACTAGCCTCGTGACTAGTGACGGAGCAAGAATCGGACTTCTTAATGAATCTTTGAGGCAGAACTTCATTTGATTTGCTGATAGTCTGCAGGACAGTAACTCTACGCTGTAGGAAGGTCGTAGATTTGTTGAACACTATGTTGGCCTTTGTAGACGAGCACTCCTCCCAGTCTCGTCTTGTGGTCGGACCCAGTCTGCTACTCTGATTCTGATCAAGAGTTTGTACCAGAGCTCTGTCTTCTCTTCTAGCTGTTTTCATAGTCAGACATTTGCCTTGAACTTCTCAACAAGAAAGGGAGAGCCTACGTACGATCAGTATGTTCTACGCCACCAGATAGTTGTCAGCACCGATGGTGATGGTTTGAATTAGCTTAAGGGTATCTCCAGACGCTCAGGTAGGCCAGGAGGAGGAATTCATACCGACGATTGGAAAGTTCAGCGCCCACCAGCTGACGAACGAAAATGGCCTACGCCCATCGATTTCGCCGCCTCCAAGAACATGGCCATTCGAAGCACCTTCTACCAGCACAGCCTCCCGTATCGTTACACCTGGAGATCACCACAAAAAACGGGACCGCAAATCGACCACGTTCTGATTGATGGACGGCACTTCTCCGACATTATCGACGTCAGGACCTATCGAGGTGATGATTAAACTGCGCCCAAAACTCTCAGTTATTAACAATGTACAGTACCGACGGCCGCCCCAGTACGATCTAGAGCGACTGAAGCAACCGGATGTCGCCACCGCATACGCGCAGAATCTCGAGGCAGCGTTGCCGGACGAGGGTGTGCTCGATGTGGCCCCTCTAGAGGACTGCTGGAGTACAGTCAAAACAGCCATCAACAATGCAGCTAAGAGCACTACTGGGTACGTAGAACAGAGTCAACGAAACGATTGGTTCGAAGAGGAGTGCAGTGCGGTTCTGGAGGAGAAGCCCGCAGCGCGGGCGGTAATGCTGCAGCATGGAACCCGACAGAATGTGGAGCGATACAGACAGAAGCGGAAGCAGCAGACCCGTCTCTTTCGGGAGAAAAAGCGCCGCCTGGAAGAAGCGGAGTGCGAGGAAATGGAACTGCTGTGCCGTTTACAAGAAACACGAAAGTTCTACCAGAAGCTCAACGCATCCCGCACAGGCTACGTGCCGCAAGCAGATCTACAGGGATAAGGACGGGAGCCTCCTGACGGACAAACGTGAGGCGATTGAAAGGTGGAAGCAGCACTTCGACGAGCACCTGAATGGCGAAAAGAATGCAGGCACGGGGGATCAAGGTAGCGGAGGAAATGACTATGTTGTTGTATCAGAGGATGGAAACAAACTAACTCCCACGCAGAGGGAGGTTAAGGATGCCATCCACCAGCTCAAAAACAACAAAGCGGTTGGTAAGGACGGTATCGCAGCAGAACTCATCAAGATGGGCCCGGAAAAGTTGGCCACTTGTCTGCACCAATTAGTAGTCAAGATCTGGGAAACCGAACAGCTACCGGAGGAGTGGAAGGAAAGGATAATCTGTCCCATCCACAAGAAAGGCGACAAGTTAATGTGTGAGAACTTTCGAGCGATCACCATTTTGAATGCCGCCTACAAAGTGCTATCCCAGATCATCTTCCGTCGTCTTTCACCTAAAGTAAATGAGTTCGTGGGAAGTCACCAAACCGGTTTCATCGACGGCCGGTCGACAACGGACCAGATCTTCACCGTACGGCAAATCCTCCAGAAATGCCGTGAATACCAGGTTCCAACGCATCACCTGTTCATCGACTTCAAGGCGGCATACGACAGTATCGACCGCACAGAGCTATGGAAAATCATGGACGAGAACAGCTTTCCCGGGAATCTTACCAGACTGATAAGAGCAACGAAGGACGGTGTGCAGAACAGCGTAATGATTTCGGGTGAACTATCCAGTTCATTCAAATCTCGACGGGGACTGCGACAAGGTGATGGACTTTCCTGCCTGCTATTCTACATCGCCCTGTATTAAGGTGTTATGCGACGAGCCGGGCTCAACAGCCGGGGTACGATCTTCATAAAATCCGGCCAATTTGTCTGCTTTGCGGATGACATGGACATTATCGCGGTGTGTGGCGGAGAAGGATGAACCACGAATTCGCTGTACTCTATGGTGAACCCAATGCAACAATCATGCAAAGTTGGTGTTTGCCAACCATTCGATTGGTACAAGAAAGCGTGGAGCGCAGAGAACACGATGGGCGGACCAGGTGGAGCGTTATCTCGCGAGCGTTGGGCGTGACCGACGTTGAAGAGCAGCAGTTACAAATCGAGTATTATGGCGGCATATTGTTGATTCAGTGTTAGCATGAATTTGAATGCATATCCGGAAAGGGAGGACCGGAGGTAGTAGAACTTCTGGATATGTATTGGAGAGCTCATACGACGATTGGACATAATACAAGAACAAATCAGGGATATTGAGCCAATTTTCGAGTTGGACAGAGAATACGGGCAGCTTCATGTCGGAAAAACGTTCTGAGGACGTAGTTGGCGGAGTTTATGTAGGTGAGTGGGATGCAAGTGGTGATGCAGGGTCTGTAGATTCAGTATCGAAAAGTAGGAAACCCTTTAAGAGGAAAACACTGAACTCGAAATCCATGCGGACTTACAGCTATTGATTCAGACTTTCGTCGTCCAATGACTCGAGTTTCATATGTGTTTCATCGACGTCACCAGTTGCTTCAGACGTATCGAGACTTGATGTAAAGTTCTTCTGGGAATTCTGCAACTCATTCTACAAGGTGGAAGACCGTACAGTTTAAAAATAAAGGGTTACAGGTGTTGGAATGTGAATGTCTTGTACAAAAGAATGTTCTAGACGACCAACCTCTTAGGCACGTGGCGGACATTAACCGTAGCGAGATGACGCCGATGTCGAGGAAACGAAGGAATGTGGAATAGACTGCGAGGTTTCCTTATATAAGTGTTACACGGCGGAAGTTAACGTCAGAAGGCAATTCGTACGTCAAAACACAAACTCTGTGTAATGTCGTGGGTTCAATGATCGGAGCGAACGCATGCGTGAACAAGTATAAAGTTTGGAAATTTAGTTCGACAAAGTCGAAACGTCTATGGCAACACTGCCCAATCGTTATTTGTTTGTTTTTATTTCGCCGTTTTGAACCCTTTTTTGAGGTGTAACTAAGTGCTACAAATCTCTCGTATAAGTTCGAGCTAATTTTTTACCGATCCTTCGATTGCTAAACATAAAATACAGTGCATAATCCCCGTCCTTATCGTGATTCGGAACAATTTTTCGTCGCCGCTTAACAAGTGGGTGCAGCTGCTGCTTTATATTTGCGACCACAATTCGCCTACCGTTCCCGCAAATTTCTCCCGCTGTTTGCGCCGCCTGCCGTTCGATAGTTGTACTTCGCACCGTGCCGAGAATACCGAGCATAAGCATGGTTTGCAAGCGTTGCCAGAAGAAAGTTTCTGACGATGATGCTATCGTTTGCCGTGGTTTCTGCAGATCATCATTTCATGTATTCTGTGTCAATGCTGATGAGCCATTTCTGGAGCAATTGAAGCTGCATCGCAGCTGTGTATTCTGGATGTGTGAGGGATGTGCGAGTGTCTTTTCTAATGCGCACTTCCACAATATGATGACGGGTGTCGACGACAAAGTCTCCGCTGTGCCAGCGGCCATTGAGTCCATGAAGATTGAGATCGAAAAACTACATAGCAGCGTCAACCATTTGACTGCCAAGGTTGAAGGTTTGCCTTCTACACCTACACCTACACCATTCTCCACCCCAAACCCTTGGCCCGCTATCCATCGCGTCAACCGCTCTGCAAAGGCAGCTAAACGTCTCCGTGATATCGATGGCAATGCTGTTCAAGTTGGCGACGTACCCATCAAAACAGGACCGAAAGCTCCTAATGCGATCTCATCCGTTCGTATCGTCCCTCGCTCCGTAGAAGATTCGGTATGGATCTATTTATCAGCCTTCCATCGATCCACATCTGAAGACCAAATTGCCGCTTTCGTCAAAGAATGCCTGGATTTACCAACCGACTTAGAACCTAAGGTGATTAAGTTGGTTCCTAGGGGCAAGGATCCAAATACGCTGAATTTTGTGTCCTTCAAAGTCGGTTTGCGCAGTGAATTCAAAGAGAAAGCCCTCTCGTGTGATTCTTGGCCCGAAAACATTCGGTTCCGGGAATTTGAGGATAATCGTGCAAAAAACTTACCACATGTCGTCAGTCTGTCACCTACGGCACATTCGAGAGCGACAGATCCTTCCGGTTCGACTTCCTCAAATATGGACCTCTGAGTAGCCCAACACAACCAGGACGCACGCAACAAGGCATTACGGGAGCTCTTTCTGACCCCGTAACAGTCGAGCCACCTTCTCCCACCTACTCGTCGAATAACGCAACTGTATCTGATGCCCGCCATCATCGTCGTCCTGGTCCTGTTTACGGTGGATCGGAAGGAGTCTCCCAGCCTATCTTTCCAGGCAAGTAGGGTAAGTGTACCAATTATGGCACTACCTAAGGAAAGCTATTTATACAAAAATAACGAGAAGACCAACGAATGTCATCAATAAGTTAAAAGACAGCTTAGTTTCCATAATTTACAGGAAAAATATAGAAACGGAGCCAAAACTACTTTTAGTATTGATTACAGCGTGTGCAAATGATAGGAACCCTGTACCAGTTATGGTTATATTTTTTAACTTCGGTTCCTTTTCGCACTATTTGCATGCATTCCTTATGGGGTTTGCCATAACTGGTACACTATGGCGAAAAAGGGTGCAAGGAAGCCGAAATTTTAACGAAAATTATTTATTTCTACCATGATTTGAGGAAAATCTGGAGTTTAACTCCTAAACTACCAAGGGTCCAAAAAAAGTCGGAAGTCCAACTTTGACAAGGCATTTCTCGGCCGTTTTTCAACCGATTTCAAAACTTTTTTTTGCGATGGAACCGGACAGGTTTCAAGATCATCTTCCATTTAAATAAATATGAAATAGATGCGTCTACCCAAAGTTATTAAGCAAAAGGCACTTCCTAGTTTTTTTTTGAGAGCGCATTTTTTGCGCACATTCATCAATAAAACAAAATTTAAAGCGATGACATATGGTTTTTTCGACTCTTAATCATGCGTACAGCTGGAGTGAACATGTTTGTGCAAAATTAGTGATTTTTCAGTACACTGATAATTTACCTTACTCAAAAAACTGCTTAAATCCCCTTTTTTTCACATAAAATAAGCAATAAATCAAAATTCAAAGCGATGACATATAGTTTTTTTGGTCTTAAATTGTTCGTAGGATTGTACTCGACATTTTTGATGAACAATGAAAATGTTCTAATAATACTCTTATTTTGTTTTACCCGAAAAACTACGAAAATTCCATACTTTTTACACCAAGTATTCAACAAAACTAAATTTAAAACGACAACATGTAGTATTTTAGCCTTGAAATGTTCGTAGCAGTTTGGGGGACATACTTGAAGAATAATAGTGATGTTTTGATTACACTCAAATTTTGATTCACTCAAAAATCAACGAAAGTACCACATTTTTCACGCAAAGTGCTTAACAAAAATAATGGCTTACAATGCAAAGTAGTTTTTTACCTTTAAATTATTCGTGAAAGCGTACTGGACATTCTTGATGAGTAATAGTGATGTTTTCATGGTACACTTAATTTATTTTACTCGAAAAGCTACAAAAATACCATAATTTTCATACAAAACATTCAATAAAACAAAATTTAAAGCCATAACATGTAGTTGTATGGCCTTAAATTTTCCGTTACAATGTACTGGACCTGTTTTTGATAAAATGTTGATGTTTACATTACACTAATATTTTGTTTTATAAAAAATGTACGAAAATACCACAATAAAGCGAATAAGCCATAATTTAAAGTAATGATATGCAGTTATTCAACTTTGAATTTATCGTAGTAGTTAAGTGGATTTATTTGAACAATCCTCCTGAATTTTTTATTACACTCATATTTTATTTCACTCGGAATACTAGGAAAATACCACATTTTTCACACAAAGTAGTCAACAAATAAAAATATAAGGCAATGCATTCTGGTTTTTTGGCTTGAATTTTTTCGTGAAATGATGAACGTTGAACAATAATACCGCCTTCATGACGCTCTTAATTCATTTTACCAAACAAGTTTTTAAAATACCATAATTTTCTTACAAAATAGTCAATAAAACAAAATTTAAAGCAATGACTGTAGATGTTAGTCTTAAAATTTTCCGTTGGAATGTACTAGACATGTATTTGATAAAATTTTGATGTTCACATCACATCACATCCACGTTTTGTTTTACTAAAAAATCACGAATGCGCCATATTTTTCACACAAAATAGCCAATAACACAAAATTCAAAACAAACACATGCAGATTTCTATTACTGACTTTTTTGTACCAGTTTCAGGTTATCTACTACCTGAAAAAAATACAAGGCAAGCCGAAAATTCACCAGGGATTTTTTTATTTATTTTTATTTGAGTCCATTTGCGTTTCCTGAACATGCAGTAACAATCATCAAAAAAATAAACGGAAATCCCGTGAAAATGAAAAAAAGTTACGAACTTAACTGGTTTCCAAAGTTAAGGTTAGGTTATGTGTCTTTAGAGAGATTTTCAGCCTTCTTTCATCCCTCTTTCTTGGGATTCCTTTTCAAATTCCTCTCGGAGATTCTTTCGTATTCCTTTCGACGTTTTAACTCTACATTTAAACAGTTCTTTCCGGAAAAATTCCTGGAGAATATTGCAGGATTTCTGAAATCCAAATATTGTCTCCTGAAGGTTTTTATGAGAATGCTATAGATTTTCTTCCAGAGTTTTTCCCATATTTGCTCTCAGAGTCTCTCATTGGATTTTTCCTCCTGCGTTTTGCCCAAACAAATTTTCGTGGAATTTATTCTCTTTTCTCCGGGAATATACATCAGATTTTGTCGTAGAATTTCTCTTAGAGTTTCTCTCGGAATTTCTCTTGAAGGTTTTCCGCGATTTCTAAGGTTTTACAGAAACTATTGCTGGGATTTCAACTGAGGCTCCTCCCGGGTTTTAAAGAAGTTTTTCACGAGTTTTCTGAGGGAATTGCTTCTGGGATTTCTCCCGAAGTTTTAAGAAATTTCAATGATTTTTTTGTGAAGTTTCTCCCCGGTTTTCTACAGAAGTTACATCCGGGATATTTTATAAAGGTTCTTGCGAGAGTTTTTTTTTTAAGTTTCACCTGAGATTACTCTCGGAGCTTGTGCTCTAGAAACTGAAATACAGAGCTCTAAACTTAAGCATTTTGTATGAAAATCGGTCATTGCGTCCAGTACTGTACTTTTCTAGAAGTGTTTCTCGGAAAACCTCCTGCTTGATAAAACCTACAAAATTCTTTGTTGTAAATAACCGGAGACATGTCGGAATGAATCCACGTGATTTTTGCGAGAAATTATGCAATGAGGAACGCGAGAGAAACTTCGGATGAAATCCTGGGAAAAACTGGGAAATCTCGGAAAAAAGCTCTGGTAGGAAATATTTAGAAAATTCATGAAAGAACTCTGAAAATCTCTAAGAGAAATCCCGGGAGAAACTCCGGATGAAAACCAGTGAAGAAATTTAGGAGAAATATCGGAAAACTCTTTGGCAAAAATTCCAGAAGTAATTATCGGAAATCTCTAAAAAAACGAAAAAACCACGGAAGGAACTATTAATGGGAGCAAATAAAAGAAAAACACTTTGCATGGGAACTAGGATGGAAACTTGAGAGAACTGGAAAAAGCCAGAAAAAAAAACTTCGAAAATGCTCCAGGAAAAAAAAATAAGAGATTCCTGAAAAAATATGATAATATTCTAAATGAGTCCTTGGAGAAATCTATCAAGCAATCACTAGAGGAATTTTTGATGAAAACCCAAAGGAATAATACACGGAAACATTTCAATAGTTTTCTAAAAGAATTCCTCGAGAAATAGAACCCCTAAACAAATTCCGCATGAATCCTTGATGTTTTTGAAAATATTCCTGAAGGAATCTCTGGAATATTTTTGAAAGATTTTCGAAAAGAACCCACGACAAAATATTTTGAAAGAATCATAAAATATAAATACACCTTTTGTAGGGCCCATATAGCCGAGGCGGTAAACGCACGGGTATTCAGCATGACCATGCTGAGGGTGACGGGTTCGATTCCCGGTCGGTCCAGGATCTTTTCGTAAAGGAAATTTCCTTGACTTCCTTGGGCATAGAGTATCTTCGTGCCTGCCACACGATATACGCATGCAAAATGGTCATTGGCAGAGGAACCTCTCAGTTAATAACTGTGGAAGTGCTCATAGAACACTAAGCTGAGAAGCAGGCTTTGTCCCAATGAGGACGTTACGCCAAGAAGAAGAAGAAATGCACCTTTTGGGAAATTTATGAAAAACAAATGTATATAGAAGAGTTTCTGATACAATACCGTAAAACGGGGTAGCTTTGATAGTTTTTCAGCAAATTTCCCTAAGATATTATTCCATTTATTTTTCCTGATTTAATAATTTTAAAACAAGTACTGATGTCTCAGTTATAATTGCAATGTAAGGATTGAACAGTTTTAATTTTTTCATATGAGCGAGAATCACATTTTCATTTTGGGGAAACTTTGATAGTGCTCTGACAAACATATTGAATCCCAAAAAAATATTACAGATTGCAATTTATTGTATCAAAACATGAAGGATTTTATAAAATAATAAATAACAAATTGAGTCAGTACTCCACCTGAGTAAAAATCTCAGTGCTTTTAGCTATCAAAAATAATTATCTGTGTAAAAATATATTTTTTACGGTACATCAACATGTGACTATATGCTGCGCATAGTAAGTTCTCTTTATTTGAGTTGTTTTTGATTTTTTATAAACAAATTAAGAAAACAATGAGTGTAATTGAAAGATCACTATTGTTTATCAAACAAGTCTAGTACTTTTTTACAAATAATTTCATGGAAAACAACTATGCATTGACTCCAATTTTTAATTTGATGACTACTTTGTGTGAAAAATGTGGTATTTTCCTAGTATTCCGAGTGAAATAAAATATGAGTGTAATAAAAAATTCAGGAGGATTGTTCAAATAAATCCACTTAACTACTACGATAAATTCAAAGTTGAATAACTACATATCATTACTTTAAATTATGGCTTATTCGCTTTTTTGTGGTATTTTCGTACATTTTTTATAAAACAAAATATTAGTGTAATGTAAACATCAACATTTTATCAAAAACAGGTCCAGTACATTGTAACGGAAAATTTAAGGCCATACAACTACATGTTATGGCTTTAAATTTTGTTTTATTGACTGTTTTGTATGAAAATTATGGCATTTTTGTAGCTTTTCGAGTAAAATAAATTAAGTGTGTCATGAAAACATCACTATTACTCATCAAGAATGTCCAGTACGCTTTCACGAATAATTTAAAGGTAAAAAACTACTTTGCATTGTAAGCCATTATTTTTGTTAAGCACTTTGCGTGAAAAATGTGGTATTTTCGTTGATTTTTGAGTGAATCAAAATTTGAGTGTAATGAAAACATCACTATTATTCTTCAAGTATGTCCCCCAAATTGCTACGAACATTTCAAGGCTAAAATACTACATGTTATCGTTTTAAATTTAGTTTTGTTGACTACTTTGTGTAAAAAGTATGGAATTTTCGTAGTTTTTCGGGTAAAACAAAATAAGAGTGTTCTTAGAACATTTTCATTGTTCATCAAAAATGTCGAGTACAATCCTACGAACAATTTAAGACCAAAAAAACTATATGTCATCGCTTTGAATTTTGATTTATTGCTTATTTTATGTGAAAAATAGGGTATTTAAGCAGTTTTTTGAGTAAGGTAAATTATCAGTGTACTGAAAAATCACTAATTTTGCACAAACATGTTCACTTCAGCTGTACGCATGATTTAGAGCCGAAAAAACCATATGTCATCGCTTTAAATTTTGTTTTATTGATGAATGTGCGCAAAAAATGCGCTCTCGAAAAAAACTAGGAAGTGCCTTTTGCTTAATAACTTTGGGTAGACGCATCTATTTCATATGTTTTTAAATGGACGATGATCTTGAAACCTGTCCGGTTCCATCGCAAAAAAAAGTTTTGAAATCGGTTGAAAAACGGCCGAGAAATGCCTTGTCAAAGTTGGACTTCCGACTTTTTTTGGACCCTTGGTAGTTCGCGGGAGTTTTCACCCCCTCGGTAGTTTAAGTGTTAAATGAGAGCGACTATCTTTTGTGAACGTGATCTGTTGTTCACAAAATAATTCTTGTTGATTTACATCGTTAAAGGGTGAAAATTAACTATGGCGAATAATTGGTACTATAGCCATAATTGGTACACTTACCCTATGCGTGTAGTTCCAATTTTTCCTTCGTTGATGAGTTCGACCCTTCTAGCTCTGCTCTTGCTACAAACAACCTCAACGTAATGCTCGAAAGTAATGTATTTTCATCACCTGCTTATGTGTCACCGGGCCGCACTGTGGAAAGCCTCATGGAAGCTCCCGAGCCCTCTGACGCAGTCGAGTTAATCGCAGCCTCCGCTCATCACAGCCGTCCCGGTCCTGTGGTCAGTTGTGGTTTGGGAGTCTTCCAACCCGTTACCTCAGGCGAGTATTGTCATCATTCAATTAATGGACCCACAGTACCCGGTGATTTAATTTTCAGTACCTCTGAACGTTCATTGACGCATGGCCTTGCCAACGACGACGAAGTACTGATTTATTTTCAAAACGCTGGTGGAATGAATAGCAGCACAGGCGACTATCTTCTTGCAACATCTGATGACTGTTACGACGTTATTGTTCTTAACGAAACTTGGCTTGACTCGCGTACCCTCTCTAGTCAAGTATTCGGTCCAGGATATGAAGTTTTTCGCTGCGATCGCGGGCCTAGAAACAGTCGGAAGTCAATAGGAGGTGGCGTTCTAGTTGCGGTGAATAAGAAGCGGAAGTCAAGGATCATCGAAAACGATCTGTGGGACAGCGTTGAACAAGTGTGGGTCTGCATCGAGCTGATTGATCGCAAGGTTTTCTTTTGCGGAGTTTATGTGCCCCCCGATCGAACACGTGACGACGATCTGATCGGAACCCATACTAGGTCGGTTATGTCGGTGATTGACATGGCGGCGGCTCGGGACGAGATTCTCATCATTGGTGACTTCAACCTATCTGGTATCGCATGGCAATCATCCCAAAACGGTTTTCTCCATCCTGATCCTGATCGCTCTACGTTCCATGCTGGAGCGATTAAACTATTTGATCGCTATAGTTCAGCTACATTGCGCCAAATCAACTATGTGACTAATGAGAACAATCGTTGCCTTGATCTTTGTTTCGTCAGTGCGCAAAATGTTGCCCCGTTCATCTCGATCGCCCCATCTCCGCTGGTCAAACAAGTAAGGCACCATCCCGCGCTGCTCATCTCCCTGAGTGATCGCCGTGCTTCTGAGATAAAAGGAATTACAGCTGTTTCTTACGACTTTCGGAAAGCCGACCATGTCAGCATTTCGGAGTTTCTTGCTTCTATCGACTGGCTAAACGTTCTGGATGTGCGCGATGCTGGTAAGGCCGCTCTCACTCTCTCCAACATAATTGGACACGTAATTGAGCGACATGTCCCTAAAAAGGCACACACAAATCACGATAAACCTTGGATGACAAGCGAGCTTCGCAGACTGAAGACTGGGAAAAGGGCTGCACTCAGGAACTACTCGAAATATCGCACGCTTCCCTTGCGGGAGCACTACCTAAGACTGAACTCCGCATACAAAAGCAAAATTCGGAACAGCTTTAGACGTTACAACCTGGGAATCCAGCGAAACCTAAAAGCGCAACCAAAGTCTTTCTGGAGATATGTTAATACTCAACGGCAAGAATCCGGCTTCCCTTCACCTATGACCTTTAACGGCGAAGTCGCCGCTGATCCTGAAAAAGTTAGCCAACTTTTCGCAAAGAAATTTGCGAACACTTTTTGTGACGAACGTATTTCGGACGACCAAGTGACTCAGGCTGCTTCCAATGTTTCTTTGGAGGTAGGTAACAACATGAATTCACTAAACATGGACGACGCAATGATATCTGCAGCCATCATCGCGATTAAAATCATCATCAAACCTCGGCCCAGACGGTATCCCGTCTATTTTCGTCAAGAATTTCATCGACAATCTTCTTGTTCCTCTTCGGCACGTGTTTAACTTGTCCCTTTCGAGCGGGGTGTTTCCGCCCATATGGAAAGTTGCCGTTATGTTTCCTGTCCACAAAAAAGGTGACCGGAAGGACGTGAACAATTATCGAGGCATATCATCTCTATGTGCTATTTCCAAGTTATTCGAACTCGTAGTTCAGGATCCTATGTTATTCCATTGTAAGCAGTATCTGAGCGATGACCAGCATGGCTTCATCTCGGGTAGATCAACCACGACAAATCTCTTGTGCCTCACATCTCACGTCACAGAAGGATTCGTGGCATCTACTCAAACGGACGTTATCTACACTGACCTCTCTGCGGCATTCGACAAACTCAACCACTCTATCGCAGTTGCCAAATTAGGAAGGTTAGGAATTAGCGGAAATATCTTGCGATGGTTCGAGTCGTACTTGGTCAACCGAAGATTCACCGTAGCAGTCGAAGGCTTTTGTTCTAAGGAGTTCCTCGCCTCCTCCGGCATTCCTCAAGGAAGTCATCTGGGACCACTAATATTCCTTCTGTACTTCAATGATGTAAACCGCGTGCTGAAATGTCCCCGCCTTTCCTATGCTGATGACCTGAAGGTTTACTTGAGAATACGTTGCCCTTCCGATGCAGCTCGGCTTCAGCAAGATCTGAACAACTTCGACCAATGGTGTACCTTAAACTGCATGGTGGTCAACCCAGAAAAATGTTCCATCATCACTTTCGCTCGAATCCGTAACCCCGTCATTTTCAATTACATGCTTCACGATAAAGTAATCCAACGTGTGGATCGCATAAAGGACCTCGGAGTTATCCTAGATGACAAGCTGCAGTTCAATTGCCACGTTTCATACATCGTGGAAAAAGCGTCCCGGACATTGGGGTTCATCTTTCGCATCGCTAAAGACTTCACCAGTGTGTACTGCCTCAAATCTCTTTATTGCTCGTTGGTTCGATCAATACTTGAGTACTGCTCGGTTGTTTGGCATCCGTATTATCAAAATGGAATTGAGAGGATCGAGTCTGTTCAGCGCCGCTTCCTACGTTACGCTCTTCGCCGACTGCCTTGGCGTGATCCGCATAGGCTACCTAGCTACATCAGTCGATGTCGATTGATCCATCTGGACACACTTCAAGTACGGAGAAACGTCTCAAGGCAGATGTTTTACAGGGTCGGATTGATTGCTCCGCTATCCTAGAAGCTGTCAATCTAAACGTTCGCCCCAGGGCGCTTCGAAATAACTCTATGTTACGACTGCCTTTTCGGCGCACCAATTACGGCCTAAACAGCGCACTAATGGGCATTCAGCGAACTTTCAACAGGGCGGCATCAGTGTTTGATTTCAATTTTAATCGTGAGAATGTTCGTCGTAGCTTTTTCGCATTTTTTTCTAGATCGGATGACGATTAGTATAGGTTGCAACTCATATTTTTTGTTGTACAAATTTCTATGTCTAGTTTAAGTTTTATTCAACCATTGGGACCATTGTTGTCTGTTGGTGTTGTCCATTAAATAAATAAATAAAGTAAAGTCTGGAAGACTTTTTGGACCTCAAAACTGTGGATTTTCAAAACGAAACTGGATTTCAGGGCATAGTCTGGAAAGCTGTCGGGACAAGGTCTAGACGGCTATCGGGTCTTCAATGACGGTCTGTTACACTTTCTTTTAGAACAAAGCCCAAACGACTCTCTGGACAAAAGTATGGCAAGCGTTGGATTTGGATTCAGGTTGGCTTTCGGCTCCGCGGAATCGTTACCTGTTCTGTGGCGAAGTTAGTTAACGTACCCTCTCTAGCGAAATGAAGCGACGTGGGTTTAAATCCCACCAGAACTACGTGGACGTGGACTTTTTTTTCACAATTTTCCATCTCAGTGTGTCCATTTTTAAACATATTTGTGTCTATGAATTTCAGGCTTTTCCATCTCTGGACAAGGTTTGGAGGATTTTCAGGACAATATCTGGCAGATTTTGCCGAACAAGTCTTTCTAGACAAAGACCTAATGAGCTTCTGTTCAAGTTCTAGAAAACTTTCAGAATACATTCTGGGTGACCTCACCTACAAAAAACCCTAATTAATCCACCTAGCGGTGATTGTGCCTTTCTCGTGCTTTAAAATATCCTTTCAACAGAACTCGAGCGACATGTTGATGACATTGACATAAATACAAAATGAAAACTGCTTGCTAAATCTACTCAATATGGATACATTTTATATTAGCATAACATCCAATATTCATAAAATATAAGACAACGATCCAAAACTCAAACCAAACAAGTGTCATGAAGCCGCAAAATTTTGAAACGTCATTTTAGATTTTCCGGTCATCATTTTATGACTCCGGATATCTACCCCAACTAAACTAACCGCCATCTTGAACATTGAGACACCATCTTGGATGTTCTGGTATTCATTTTTGGACTCTGCACCTAAAATTACATAAAATAGTCACTTTACTATTACTTTAGAGCTTTTAGTAGAACTTGTTACTTCAGACTCTAGTTTAATTTAAAAACACTTCACTAATACTTTACTTTTGCAAATCGGTAGGAATTTTCCTAGCTTTAGGTATCTTATTGACACCCTGTTTTCTAACAGGCAGATACACCCCCTTTTTTACAAATATGTACCTACAATTGTGTACCTACATTTTTATACCTACACTTTTACCCACACACGTACCTACACATACACTCCTAGTATAAATACCACAACGAATGCGAGGTTTTCTTCAGTCGAGCACTTGACACTGAAGAAGTCTGTAAGTCACAGACGAAATAGGCCTATCTGTCCGAAGATAAGCACAGTAGTAGAATTAAAAGGAATTTGCTCGTCCTTTCTAGTTTTTCTTTAAAAGAGTTATTCATTTTTTATTTTCTTTTGCAAAAGTAAAGTATTAGTGAAGTGTTTTTAAATTAAACTAGAGTCTGAAATAAAATAGTCGTCGTATTGAATTTTGGCATGTCGTTTATGATTTTCTTGTTACCAGTTTTGGACGAAGACCGGCATTCTTCCCCATTCAAACTATAGTCAAATTGCAGACCTTGTGAAACAGCGCACAGCTTGGGTTTTCTGATTACAAATTTTGAATTCTGGACATATTTTCATACAAAATATGCCCATAATACAAGAATTAAATATCCTATAAAATAGGCACTAACTTGAATACTGGGCCATTATCTTGGACTTTGGACCGCTATCTTGGATACTCTGGTGGACTCCGAACATATTTCTCATACCAAATACACTTATTTTACATAGTTTTAGAGCTCAAAATTCCTTAAAACAGCCACCATCTTCTGTTGACGCAATCAAATTCTTATTTTTCCATTCAACGTTGACCCATCCTGCTATAAATTTACACCTTAGGAATCTGAAATGATACGATTTGATGAGATCGCTTTAGTTTTGTCTATATTTTGTTCTCATACATGAGAACTTAGACCTATTCGTCACTGTTGTTCATACCTAATGTTTATCAGGCAATTAAACAAAGCCACGATTTAATTTTTCACATGAACGTTGGTTCTGCTACACAACAGCTAGTCTCTAATGTGATCTAAGGTTGTTTTCTTGCTAACCGTTCATTAGATTATCAAAAAATCTGCGATCTGATGTATCGTATATATGGGTTTGGTTCATTTTTATATTTGGTAATTTCCTGTGGGATAGCCGGATCTGATTGATGACACTACCGGTTGTCCCAATTATGGTCTGAGAATATTTTATTGCTATTTATTCACCTTTACCTAATCACCGCGATTTGATATATCGCATGAATGGGTTTGCTTCACTTTTACTTCTTACCACTTTTGAAGCCACAGCTGAACCCGCAACACTACCGGGAATCTAATGTGGTCTGATCCTATTTTTTCATCAGGTTGTCGATAAGTCGTGATCAGTCTTGTTAGAGATCACAGTCATTTGAACCTTTTCGTCGATATTCGGCCTCCTTTGTCTCCGACATTCGCAACACGAGCAATCAAACTACTGTTCGAAACAAAAATGTCAAACGAATGCACTTCACCACGATAGCGGCTTCGGGAGACGGTTCGGCTTTTGTTATTCCTGTCTTCTTCCATAATAAGAGCTATGTTGCCCATCTGTGTGTCGTATTCAATGACACATGCAATAATAAACTAATATTAACATTCATAATCGGAATTGGCTGAAAATCTATGCGTAAAGCTAGAATTAGACACATGTCATCGTGTCAGATGACATTGATTTGACCCTTTCTTATGTTTATTGATCTTCGTTCTACTGCTCGTGCTGTGTGTAGGTAAGAGGTAACGATAGCGCACGAATGTAACAAAGCCGACTGACACCCGACTGCGGCAACGAAATGAAGGTAGTAAAAAGTGTCGAATATTTACAAGACTGGTCGTGATTTGATGTACCGCATCCATGGGTTTGGTTAAATTTTACATTTTACTACCCGGATCTGATTCCGGGTAACTACCGGCTGAACCAAATATGGTCTAACATTATTGTCTTTTTAACTGCTCATCGGTTAACCAAAAACGCTGCAAATTGAAGGTGTCACATGCAGGGTTTGACAATTTCGACGGGACTCTCGGAACCAATTCCGGAACTCTACCAGTTGTCTTTAGTGTGACGTAAGGCTATTTTCTAGCTAACTGTTCATCAGGTTATCGCAAAAGTCACGATTTGATGTGTCACATGCCTGGATTTGGTTTACTTTTACATTTGGCCTCTTCCGGCCACTCAAAACCGATTCCGAAACACTTGCTGGCCGTTCATTAGGTAATCTAAAAAGCCGCTATTTGATGTGACGCATGTACGGGTTTGTTTCTCTTTCAGATTTAACCACTTCGGCGGGAACCCCGGAACGGGTTTCGGAGCACTACTGGTTCAGATATGGTCTGAGATGGTTTTCCTGCTCATTGTCCATCAGGCCATCGAAAATGCCGTGGTTTGATGTGTCGCATGTATGGATTTGGTTCAATTGTATATTTGGCCACTTCCATCGGGACGCCTAGAATCGGTTTCGGAACACTATCGGTTCAGATATGATCTGAGACTATTTTCCTGCTTACCGTTCATCAGGTTATCGAAAATGCCGTGGTTTGATGTGTCGCATGCATGGGTTTGGTTCACTTGTATATTTGACCACTTCCAGCGGGATGCCTAGAACCGGTTCCGGAACACTACCGGTTCAGATATGGTCTGAGATGATTTTCCTGCTCATTATCCATCAGGTCATCGAAAATGCCGTGATTTGATGTGCCGCGTGAATGGGTTTGGTTCAATTGTATATTTGGCCACTTCCAGCGGGACGACTAAAACCGGTTCCGGAACACTACCGGTTCAGATATGGCCTGAGATGGTTTTCCTGCTCAGTGTCCATCAGGTCATCGAAAATGCCGTGGTTTGATGTGTCGCATGCATGGGTTTGGTTCAATTGTATTGTTGATCACTTCCAGCGGAACGCCTAGAACCGGTTCCGGAACACTACCGGTTCAGATATGGTCTGAGATGATTATCGTGCTCATTGTCCATCAGGTCATCTAAAATGCTGTGGTTTGATGTGTCGCTTGCATGGGTTTGGTACAATTGTATATTTGGCCACTTCCAGCGGGACGCCCAGAACCGGTTCGGGAACACTACCGGTTCAGATATGGTCTGAGACTATTTTCCTGCTTACCGCTCATCAGGTTATCGAAAATGCCGTGGTTTGATGTGTCTCATGCATGGGTTTGGTTCACTTTGATATTTGCCCCTTCCGGCGGGACACCCGGAACCGGTTCCGGAACACTACCGATTCAGATATGGTCTTAGACTATTTTTCTGCTTACCGCTCATCAGATTATCGAAAATGCCGTGGTTTGATGCGTCGCATGCATAGGTTTGATGCATTTTCATATCTGGTCCCTTCCTGGGGTACCGTTCCGGAACACCTAAATGGCCATATCTCCGGAACGGCTGAACCGATCCGAACCATTTTCAATAGGAAACAATGGGACCAGATTCCGCGTCGAATGAACCGTCGGTCATTGAAATTGGATGAGGTTTACTGCCAAAAAGTGATGTGAGTTTTTTTGTACACACACATACAGACACACACACACACGCACACACATACACACACACAGACATCACCTCAATTCATCGAGCTGAGTCGATTGGTATATGTGATTTGACCCTCCGGGCCTTCTATCAAAAAGTCATTTTTGGAGTGAACATATAGCCTTTCCAGTACACTTAGTGTACGAGAAAGGCAAAACGGGAATTTTTTCCAGTAGTTTGTTAAACATTCGAAGATCCAAAAAGAAATGAGTTCACCAAAATGAATTTGATCCCTCAGTTTAGATTTTTTTTAAAATAATGTTGATTGTACTCGTTGACAATAAAAATTTTAAACTCTGCTTTCCAGACAAGGTTACATGACGTCTTTTGCAGTACCTAAAATCTATACAGCTTTCATAACAGTTTGGAGTAGTTTCGTGATGTTTTTTTTTTTGTAGAATAATGTTAAAAAATGTTAAATAATTGTCATTCTCTCTTTGTGTGCCACCCCGATCCGACCTGCATACCTTCGCTCTCATAAATAAATCATCCATCTGGGGTAACTCTCACACTTCCTCCTACACCGCGCACTTTGATGATCCGACTAACACGACAACATGAAAGAGCATGACACCATAGGAATGCTAGCAGGCGTGTGGGCGGTGGTGGTGGGAGAGTTTCCTTATGGTGCGTGCGTGCACCGCGCCATTGCACTATGGGCCAGAAATCAAAATTTCGCGACAAAATTCAAAAAAGTTGTTTTTTTCTTCTTTAGATCAATAAATTTTCATGTGTGACTGTTTGGGTAATATTTGATTGCATACCGACTGATTTTTTTAATTTATAACAAAATTGTATCGTTTTTTGTATGGAGAAACTTCTTATAAGCGAAAATTCTTGATTTTAACCAATATTAAGAAAAATGTAATTTGTGGTGAAAAATTTGTCCCAACAAATATAACACCTACATTTCCTAGCTGCAAATTTAGTACATTCCTCGCGCTTGGTATCATACGGGCGTATCTACAATAATCGATTTCTCTTCATCGATTTTCTCTTTGGTTAATAACTTGGCCTGCAAATCATTTTCGGTTCTATTAATTGTTTTAGATGCTATTTCTTGCTGTCCTCCACCGAAACATACCGAGAGATCATTCGAATATTGGTCGTATTTTACGGAATAATTCAAAGAGAAAATCGATGAAGAGAAATCGATCATTGTAGATACGCCCATGTGATACTAAACGCGAGATTTTGCATTTTTGATGCACAAATTGCGATGTCTTTAAGTTTAAATTAAAATATTACAATATTTTCTCAAATATTACGGTTTATTTGCCAATTTGTTCAAAAAGTAGTAGTATTCGACATGCAACCGATCTAGGAAGCTAGTTGAGACGCTTCTTTTTCGGAAGCTGCCGGACTTTTTTGCGGGAATTTGTGGGAAACCAAGATATAATGATTTTAGTGCATGGATTAATTTTACAATGTTTTACCCTGTGCTTCAATAACCATCCACACTAAGATAGACTTTTGCCATTACGACGCAATCTTTTTATGGCTTGCGAAACAATACACATAGCAACAAACTACTATTATTCTGTAAGGATTGTTTCAGGTAAGACTGTGATTGTAGGCGTTTAAATCAATACATCACACTTACTCAAAGTGCAAAGTTTCGATACTTCAATTGGTGTGGTCAACTATGATTTTTAATAAGCTCAATTCATGTATAAATGGATAAGTTTTTGGTGAAAAATTCGCTGCTCAGGTGTTTCAGATGTCCGGCATTTGGCCGAATGCCGCTTGGCCGAATTATGTTCAAAATAATTCAGAGACTCCTTTTCACATTATAGTTTTTTTTTTAATTTTTATTTCTGTGTATACACATTCTAGCTGCCAATATGTTCATCATTATTTTTTCCTTCTTTCTTCCTCCAATCATTCACTATTATTTCTAGTTTAACAATTCAGGGATTAGTTGGCGTTGAAACTGTCAATATTTTATCAGAGATTTTTCCTCCTTTTAATCATAGGCGAATATTTTGAGTTATACTGACGTGGAGAACAGTGCCACGATCTTTTCTTCTTCAGCCAAACGGAGTTCAGCCAAATGACGTTCGGCCAAATTACTCGGAGCCAGTATTTTAGCAATAAACAAATTGTGTTCGCTTTTCGTACATATGTACAAGTGGGATGGATATATTTGCGATTAGGGGAAAGTTTTGATTTGCCTTATAATATTTAAAATGCCGTGTCATTGATTGGCTCTGTAGCTAAGTCGGTAAAGCACTAGTGTAGCATATAAGGGTCGTGAGTTAAAATCTCACTTGAGCTGTGAATTCGTTCCTTATTTCACACACTAATAATGTATTCATCTGTACATATGTATGTACGTTGAGTTAATTTAAAATTCTAATTGATCACACGGGTTGATATACCGAAACTTTGAACATTGAGTAAGTCTGTGGTATTGATTTAAAAGTTTATAATTACATTTATATCTGAAACAAACCCTTCCAGAATGAAAGTCGTTTGTTGCTATGTATATTGTTTCGCAAGCCATAAAGACATTGCGTCGTAATGTCAAGAGTGGATTATTATTGAAGCACAGCGTGACATAGCGTAAAATTAAAGCAAGCATCAAAACTACTCTAACTTGCTTTCCCGCAAAAAAGTCCGGTAGCATTCGAAAAAAAAGAGTCTAAACTAGCATCCTAGACCGGTTGCATGTCGAATACGGTCGAATACTCCTACTTTTTGAACACATTGGCAAATAAACCGTAAAATTTAAGTAAATACTGTAAAATTTATTTTTTAAACTTAAAAAAAACGCAATTTGTGCACCAAATATGCAAAATATACTAAATTTACATTTAGGAAATGTATGCGTTATATTTTTTGGCACATTTTTCACCACAAATCACATTTTTCTTAATATTGGTTAAAATCGAGATTTTTCGCTTATAAGAAGATTCTCCATACAAAAAACGATACCATTTTGTTACAAATCGAAAAAAACCAGTCGGTATGCAATCAAACATAGCCCAAACAATCATACAAATATGGATATTGATTGATCTTAGAAAAACAACTTTTTTGAATTTTGTCGCGAAATTTTAATTTCTGGCCCATAGTGCATTGTCGTCGTCATTTGCCCAGAGGTCTCGCAGTGTCTGTCAGTGTTGTTTATTGATTTTGGCCTCTGTGATTCAAAGAAATAAATAAATATTTTCTTTCGTAGTAAGGAATCGTATGTAGGTAGGTAGATACACATCCGATTGGTGAACAGTAGTGGGACATCGGAGCAATATTCGGTGGAAAGGGTGACTTTTTCCGAGCAATTACCTGGCTTTGTGGTTGAAGATTGATTGTTTTCTTTTTCGATTGAAGAAGGTGTTCAATGGAAAGTGGAATGTTTGCTTTATTGGGATTGTAAGAAATTTCTCGGATGCATGTTTTATGAAGGAATTCAGTGATTTGTAAATGTGAAATAACTAGTAAGGTGACCTTTTCGCTAGCTTATTCGTAATTGAGTCTATGGTTCGTGTTCGTCCTTGAACACGAACAATGGCTAAGGTTTTCATATTAAATACTTCGTAAATAGACAAACTCTAACATGCTCGAAGCCATACATTAATAACACAAGAGTTTATGGGAAGAGGAGAGGTTTGAACAACTTATGCGTAAAACATAAGGATTTGGGATTCTTTACAAAAAAAACTGGACACCGGGGAAGGAATGTGACACACGAAGTAGGTAACTTCACACACACGTGTGTCACATTCCTTCCCCGGTGTCCAATTTATTGCATAGCAATGACGCCGTGGCCACGCAGCTCCCGATTTCACTCGTTTCCAATATTGCATTTAATCAATACCGTCAACCTTTGAAGAGTTTTGAAATTTGCACATTTATGAGAGAATAAACAACTTCTTCGTTTTCTCATTTGCATTCCCCTTTCGCCTGCCAAGGCGCAACGGAAGACATCTTTATCGACTATGATACCGGAATCGACTGACTCGGCTGTTCGGGTTCGTTTGGAAGTTGACCATCAATGTTAACTTCTTTTCCCGATCAGCCTAGATAGCTGTGTAGTGTCGGTAGCGGTTGTCTCAATTGGCTAAGAATAACACTACGGACCGCCTGATCCAGTGGTAAGAGTCCACTATACAGGTGACCCCTAATTCATGGTGTTATGCGGCTTTATGCTTACCGTGCCAAAGAATGAATGGTTAGGGGGGTCTAATAAAAATCTAACCACAAACGGAGCCTGTGGAGAATTAGGGCGTCCTCCACAGTATTACGCCCTTACTGCGCTAACCGGAGCAATGGTGCGGTGGACCTTGTGTTTCTCCGAGATAATCAGTTGCCCTTCTTAAGTCTCAAATTTGAGGCTAAATAAGGGCGGGGTTATTCAAATGTTGTTAATTAGCTTACATTACTGCCTATATGGGTTCGCTTAATGCGTTTTCGCCATTGGCGTTTTTCAATTGACACCGATTTGGTTCGTTGTTGATGTTTCCTTTTTGTGCTGTGATTGTGAAGAGTGTAATCCTGTCTAGTTTGGGTAGTGGCTACGACAAGGAAACCTCAGATCAATTTTCAGCGTAAAAAGCGTATGTAGCCCAAGTGGATCTACTTCAAAAAGTTCAATTTCGTAGGGTAACTTCTGTATAGGTTACCTTGTGAACCCAGCTTTGCTTTTTTCATTATAGATGAACTGTCGTGCCTCGAGCATGCTATATTTTAGAATAACGTTAACAGTATGTTTCAACCTTTCCTTATGAATGGCTTCAAGCAAGCTCTTGTTTTCAGCATCTTTTCGCTGATATTTGGCATCTGAAGTAGCTCAAACATTGGTTTGAGATGCTTCACTTTGATGGAATACTTAGGTAGTACAGTTCATGGTTGACTTAACATAGAATTGCACCTAACCCAACTCTGCATGAGCAGAATTTGTCATGAGTTGACTGATTGGCATGTGTCAGATGAGGACTCTTCATTTGACCTTTTTGCACTTTGGAGTGTTCCTTCGCAAACTTTGCGCATTCAGGCGTCCCTGCTCAACAAGCTAGGGAACCTGTGATAATTGGTTGCGATCACATTTTATGGATAACTCGCTTCCATTGCTACTCCAAGAGAGTTTCATTATGGTTTTGTTATTACAATGCCCTTCATTGTGGTATACCATAGCTACTGCTTTGAAATAAGCTTGTCCTCTGTGGTCTGCGCAGACCGAAAGAGGTATTCCAGAATGGAACTCGGACCTGTTCAAGTTCTAAATATCTTCGGATAAACCAGTCTTTTGTATAGCTACGAATCTTTAGCTTCTACCCCGAGGATTGTAGCTATAGAATCGATTTAGTGGGCACTAAAAAGCTCTGCTTACTTCAAATCTCCTGGAGCAAATGGGGCTTTGTTCTATTTTTCTTCAGAGGGATTTGAGTTTTTCAAACATGTTTTGAACTCTTGTAGTTTTCTATTGGGTATTTTCATGGCGTGAAATTACTCTGTAGTTTTATCCCGAAAGGGTGCGTGCGTTGTAAAAAGAAGGAATAAGTTCCAGATTTATCTGGCTACTTCGTTCTTTCTGAAATGCTCGAAACGCATTGTCGATTATCACATCTGTGATGTTCGTCTGGCTAACATGCCTGTTCATGTGAACTCACATGTCTCCCAATTTGGGATGTCCACAGTGACTCTTTTACACAAAGTTGTATACGTTTTCAAGCAAGCACTCGCTCAAACGTAGTTTTTGCTTGGGTGATTTCTTGAATATTGAGGATGCTTTTGATGACGTGCCTTTCTATGTCATATTGAAAGTCGCATGACGTCGCAAGCTACCTCCAATGAGCTATAGGCTCTTTTTACGCTTATGCGTTTTACAGTGTCCTTTTCAGGGCACTGATTAACCCCGTTGTGGTATGAGCTATGAGCTCTCGTTGCGCTTATGCGTTCATTCCCTCTTCTAGGGCACCCCTTCCTATTTCATCACCTTTCCCTTTCCCAATTCCTTCCCTTGTCCCATTCTCCCTCAGGTAAATGATGAAATAGGCTCATATGTATGGCGATGGCACAAATGTCCCAAATGGAGGATAACGTGCCTCTGGAGCCGGCCTTCTGATACCTGATTCCAATATTGCATTTAATCAATACCGTCAACCTTTGAAGAGTTTTGAAATTTGCACATTTATGAGAGAATAAACAACTTCTTCGTTTTCTCATTTGCATTCCCCTTTCGCCTGCCAAGGCGCAACGGAAGACATCTTTATCGACTATGATACCGGAATCGACTGACCGGCGGCACCGCGTAGCATCGCTCCCTATAGATTCGCAACCCCAAGGAAAAAGCTATTATTTGCATAGGAAAGGCAAACCATCATCGATCCTCTCGTGGATCCGAGTCAACATCTTCGTCATCGTTTTCAAGCAGGCCCACTTGGCCCACTAAAATCGATGTTTTTCAATTACTTTTCGAGCATTCAGCAGGGCACTCTGGAACTCTCCGGAGCAAAGGGAGACGGATACTCAAGGGTCCGCTGATTTGTTGAACATCTACAAAGAGTGGAGCGCGAAAGGAAATTGCAATCAGTTGCTGCAGCTTTGATCCCACGAGTAAGAAAGTATAATTCAGTGCCGTCGTTTTACCACGAGCTAGTTACTCAAGGATACCAAACTTCGGGGCCCTATACTAAGACGCTTATATAGAAATTACTTCAAAGTTGTACCTTAAGGACTTATTTTTTTTTTTTTTGCAACAGTAGGCTAATAGTAGTGTAATCAAAAGTAGTAGTAGTAGTAGTAATCAAAAGTAGCTAGTAGTAGAGAGTAATCAAAAAAACATACTCTAACAAGCTCGTAGGCACATAATATGGGTGATTACAAATAAAACATTGCAATTTGTATTATTACAATTTCATTAAAGCAAGCCATTTAATCCTGGTAACCACCTCTCAAGAAGAAAAAAAGAAAAAGAAAAAATAAATAGAATAATAATAATAAAAAGAAGTAATAGTAGTAGTAATAGTAGTAGTAAGAAGAAGAAGAAGACAAAATAATAGTAGCAGTAGTAGTAGTAGTAGAAGAAGAAGAACAAGAAAAAAAAAGAAGAATAATAATAATAATAATAAGAAGAAGAACCTCTCAAGAAAAAATAAGCCACTCATAACTCAAGCAATTTCTGAAGGATTTTCAGAAAAGAAAAAAAAAATCAATAAAAAAATTGCAAAAGATTTCCCGGCTGAAATTCTTGAAGAAATCCTTGGAATACTGAGTGAGTCTCTGAAGAAATTTAGTAAGGAATCTCTGAAGGAACCTCTAGATGAATTCCTGAAGGAATACGGTGGATTTTCGACTGGACATCATCTAGGGGCGGTTGTTGTATTGGCTCGGCAGTCTTATTTAATCAAAAAGCGAAGGAATTTACGATTACATTTTAAGAAGAATCCAAGGCAGGCCCGTGCACAGAAGTGGCGCCAAGGGAGGGGTTTTTGCCAATTTCGGCAGAAGGCGGAGGGGCGCCTAGTGTAGGAAGCGTCAGTAATGGGAGGGGTTTAACCCCCAAAACCCCCCCCTTGTGCACGGGCTTGATCCAAGGTAATCCATGATAAAAATCAGAGAAAGATTTTCAGATGGAATTTATGGGGAATGCTTGAAAAATTCATTGAGAAACCCCTGATCCAATTCCTAATAAAATCGCTTGAAATATTAAAACAATCTGGAGTGATCCCCAGATATAATCCCTTCATATTTGAGAAATAAATGAATGAACATCTGTAATAATTTCTTGGAAAATCACTTCATAAATTTGAAAAAAAACGAAGAATTTCTGTAGAAGTTGCTAGGAAATACCGTTGGAGAAATTGCAGAACAAATTTCTTGAAAAATCCGAGGGAGCAATACTGAAAGTATCCTAAGGAAATCCTGAAGTAATTTCTGAGGTTATCTGCGTACGAATTCCTGGAGGAAGTTTCTGAAAGAATTCCGGGAAGATTTTCTAAAGAAATCATTACAAGATTTTTTCAATAACCTTTGGAGGATTTCATGGAAGAATTCCTGGCGAAATTTTTAATGGAGTCCATTGAGGCTCAAATAAACATCAAACAGTCATCAGCAACCATCAATTTTTCAAATGCATTTTTCTTCCTCGAAGGTCACAAAACAGCCATTGAAAATTATTTCACTGTTATCCAGAAGGTGGCCAGAGTGCAGTGATATTTTTCAATTAACATTGGTTTAGACTTCAGCGAGAAAACTGCTTTTGAGTTTTTGCTAAACGACGATGGTTTGTTTCCTCTTAAAGCAGTTTTGGAAGGAATTCATGGAAGGTTTGCTGAAGGAATTTCTGAAGCAACCCTTGGAAAAACCTGAAAGACATATTTGAGAAATTTGAGAAGCAATTCCAAATTTCTGATTTTCTTTAGAAATTATGAAGGAATTTCCTAAGCATTCCAATTCCGCATGTAAAGATAAAGCAGTTATTTAGAAATTTAAAAATTTAAGATAAGACTTAAAAAAATGAACTCTAAGGGAATTTCTGGAGGAGTTTCGGAAAGAACACATGAAATAATTTCTAAGCAAGTCCATGGCATAATTTATAGATGAATACTAAAGGAACTCAGAAAAAAAAACTACATAAATTTCGGAAAATGTTTTCGCAGTAGTGCTCAGAATCCATGCAGGATTGTTTTAAAGGAAGCCTACTCTTTAATTTTCAAATGAATCCGTGTAAATTGTTGTTTTAGGAATTCCTACAGTTTCACAAGGAATTCTTGGAGAAATTTGGAAATTTTTCTAAACAATTCTTGAAACAATTTCTGGAGGACTCTCAAATGGAATTTCTTAAGGAATCCCTTGTGGAATTTTTAAGAATATTCCCAAATGAATCCAAGGAGGGTTTTTTTTTTTAAATAATCTGTGAAGGAAATTCTGTGGGAATGTCGGGATGAATCCTAGGAAAAGTTTCCAATGGGGGCCCCTGGGTAATTTTCTAGAGGAGTACTTTGGAGAACTTCCTTGCGGAATTTCAAGAAGGATGAAACTCTGCAGGAACCCCTAAAAAACCACAGAGCAGATTTAGAAGCAATCTATTCAGCATTTTCATAAAGGATTCCTTAAGAATATCTAATGAATCTGTGGAAAATTTTTGAACAGAAATTTTTGGAGGGTTTTCGTAAGGTATAAATGAAGCAATTTGGAAGATTTTCTAAGTGAGCTCGGAGAAATTTCTGGAAGAATCTCCAGAGGGGTTTCCTAAAGAATCCCAGAAGATATTTATAAGAATATTTTCGAAAAAAAAATCAAGGAAGATGAGTAAAGGAAACTCTGTGGGGATTTCGGGAAAAGCCGAGGAGAAATTTCTAAATGTATTCCAGGACGAATTTTTGGAAGACTTTCTATAAAACCCTTAAGAAATCTGGGATGGAATCAAATAAGATTTTTTCAAGTGCATCAGGTATCAAGTGTAAGGAATCTCTGGACGAATTTCTGGAAAAAAATCGTCCAGGAATGTCTGTCGGTCGAAATTCATGGAGGAATTTCTGAAGCGATCCATGCAAAGATTTCAAAAATGTTTATTTTCCAAAATTTCTAAACTATTCTTTGAAGAAATTGGTTGTTCTAAAAGAATCAGAGCAGAAATTCTTGTGAGAATTGCAAGATTTTCTGGAAAAAAATAGTAGAATTTCTAAAAAAAATTTTTTTAAAGAATTTTCTAAGGCAATTTATGGAAAAAATATGTTTTTGCAAGGGATTTCCAAAACAACCTTTGCATGAAATTTTGTATAAATTTGGTAAGCATCTCTGAAGAAATATTTGAAGAATTATATGGTCGGCGTTAAGTCAGAGGGGATCAACTAACAAAATTGACAAAAATTAGATTTTTAGGGCATTTGATTAAGTCTTACTTAAGCTACATGGAACATTCACTCAATTTTCTTAATGTTACAATTAACGAAGGTTACCGCACAATTTTCTTTTGATTAAACTGCAAAAATCGATAATAGTGTGCAGTCAGAGTGGACCATATGCTTGGTGTCAATAGAGTTGAAAAAATATGTATTGGTTAAAATTCAACAAATAAATAGTTTATCATCAAAATGTGATACGTTTCCAAATCGTATGACTCCCTAACGCATTTTCTGATAATTTTTGACCAAGAAAGCACGTTAAATCCCATTTTATTGTGGTCAATATCGTATTTTACAGATCATCGTGTTGAAGAATATTTTGGCATTTCGCGTGCAGACAGAGTGGACCATGTGTCTCTAAGAAAAATAATTGAAATTACCATATTCTTCGTAATCTTTTTCAAATCAAAATATGTTTGTTTAGTAGCTGTTGGGCATCATATTGAAATATACCAGTACCCGTTTCATGATGAAACAGATTTTACCGATTATTTAAGAATTGTGTACTTGGTTCATTCTGTCTGAACAAATTTTTGAAAAATGCCGGTCCTCTGAATAAATTATTATGAACTGTGTAACTACAATATTTCAAAAACGTACCGAACTATGAAAATACATTCAAAAGTTGTTAGCTATTAAATGTTCAAGTTAAGAGTTTTTAAATAGCTCATTAATTCAATTAATAATTGACTACCCTTCATGTGATATTAAACTGTTGTACTTAGTCCACTCTGACTGAACATAAAAATTGAAAATGGTAACCAACAGTGTAATAACAGAAATATCAAATTTCAAACTTCCTGCTTACATTATACACTACTCCCATTAACTGTTGTCCTACTTGTGTATTATTTTTTCATCAAATATGTAAAAACTTGAGTGTGAACTGTAGTTGGTTGAAGATTTTCCAAAAACCGTTCAGTCAGAGTGGACTAAGAACAATCAATTACTTAGCAATTTCTCGGTTCCAAGCTCTCTTTTACGTTTCGCGATCAATACAAAGCGATGCTGTGATGAATAGTTATTAAGATTTATGGCAAAAATTTAAGAACATTTGTTGAAAAACTCAAAACTTATAGAGCTGCAAACATTAAAGTCGTTTTTCTAGAAACTAAATAAAAGACACATGGTCCTCTCTGACTTAACGCCGACCATATGTAAGAGCTTGGCACTCTCAGTCTTGAAAATCAAACGATTTATTTTATTCTGCCCGACGTTTCGGCCATAGGATGTGGCCTTTAACAAGGGAAAAATTGGTCTATCGTTTTTGTCCTAAATTGTCTGGTTTTGTGGTTGTCGGTTGGTCATGATCTGGGCTTTTTTGTGGTGATTTTGTGGGAACTTTTATCACACATCTTTTTTCAGCCACATCCCATGGCCGAAACGTCGGGCAGAATAAAATAAATCGTTTGATTTTCAAGACTGAGAGTGACAAATTCATCCGATCAACATAATTCCAGTCGTGTGCCAAGAATAAATATATGAAAGAGCTTCTGAGGCAATCAATAATGCAAGGTGTTTCAAAAGAATCATTTGTGAAGTTTCTGAAGGATCTACTGGATAAATTTCTAAAGCGATAACTGAAGAATAAATTCTCAAAAAGAGATTTTGAAAAAAAAAGTTAGTAATACCTGGGGCAATCTTTGGAGAAATTAACAAATGTATTCCTAAAAGAGTTTTCAATAGAATTATCTGAAAGTAATTTTTGTTTTTTTTTTCAACTATCAAGTTTTTTTGACGGAATTTCAAATGGAATCCCTGCATAAAGGTATTAAAATATCCATAGTTAAAGTTTGGATGGAATAGCTAGAAGAAACATTAATTAGAGATTTTTTTACATATTAGATGCACACAAAATGGGCCATACACAGGCGATTTGCTTGTATTTGACAGGAGATGTTTCTGATACCATGAAGAAAACATTGATATGGATACATAAAAATCGTAAAGTTTACCAGGGGTGTTATTCTTATGCTTATCGGAGTGCAAACAATATTCAGGAGGGTGGCTTACAATTTTCCCAGTTTCAAACCCACAACCACCGCTCAAGAAAAAAATCAGCCCATCATAACTCAAACAATTTCTACAGGTTTTTTTTTTTTAATTCCTACAGCAGTTTCAAGAAAATCAGAATAAGAATTTATGGAGAATATACCAGCTATAATTCCTCTAGAATCTTTGGGCTATTGAGAGAGTTTCTAGGGGAATTTTAGAAGGAATCTCTGTAGGAATCTTTAAATTAACAGCATTCCTGAAGGCACTTAGAACGACAAATTATAAAAAATAAGGCTGTTTACGGCATGCTGATGATGCCATGTTGGATATGTGACTCGAAATTTCAAAGTGATGATTCTTAGCCACGAAAGCGAATATTCGTATGAAAAAGTATCATCCGATATGCTCATTCACAGTGATTACGATGATACTTTTTCAGCTGTGTTACTGTAGAATTATCGTTTTTTTTATCTCCTCAAAACGTGAGGCAAACAATCATTGAAAAGTAAAAAGTCAATAATTCGTTTGAAAGCTTAGTGATGCATCATGACACCTTAAAATAGAATTTTCTGAAAGCATTTATACAAAAAAAAATAAAAAAAATCATTGATGCAATTGCTAATAGAATATTATGAGCAATTTTTCTTTAAAAAAATGCCAAAATATAATTTCTGTGTCGCTGGAAGAGTATCCTCAAAATTATATGAGTAAAAATCTGTAATTTTTCTTAGTGAAATCTCCTTAGAAATTTTATGGCAAATTAGTGTTGAAATTCCTCAGAGGTAGAGAGAGAATGCATTCCTGGTAGAATCCGAGGTTAAAATCGTAAACGTATCCTTGGAAATCATGAAGAAACTTCTGAGGGAATCTACGTATGAATTTCAGGAGATATTCCTGCTTGAATTTTTGGGAGAATCCCTAAAACCCCTTAAGAGATTTCCAATGAAATCCCAAAGAGAACCCCCGCATCAACCCCTGATGGAATTCCAAATAGAATTTCTGAAGAAGAAAAAATTCAAGAAATTTCCGAAACAATTCTGTAAAAAAAATCTATGAAAACGTATCTGAAAGAATGTTTGGAGAAATCTCTGAGGATAAAGACATTTATTCGAGAACTTTCAAAAGAATCTATGGAAGATTTTATGAAAGGTTATAGAGATTCTCTCGGCTTTTGCAGTCGGTGACAGCAGCGAAAACAGGTTTGCCTGAACTTCCGACGGTTTCGGTTTATTTTAAACCTTCTTCAGGGGATTAAAGGCTTGCTTTCTTGTGAGAATCCATGGAAGCCCATGAAACATTGTCCAATGGAATTTTGATGGTGCCACCTTCGGTTTGCCTGTATCGATACGTTTGGTAGACGCTGTAGTATTTATTTATTTATTTATTTATTTATTTCATGTAGTCAATCATAAGTAGACCGTTTCAATACAATTTGAACTTAAAACTAGAACTGTTTGCTTATTTTATTTCTAATTACGATTTGATGTAAATATTTTTTTAGTTGTGATTTTGTCATAGTAAAGTCTATAGTTTCGCAAAATTTATTGTAAGTTGTCATTATTTGGTTGATGGGACCAAATTTAGCGTAATTAGTACGGTGATGATTTGTATAAAAAATACTACGATTTCGTAGTTGTCGAGAGGGAGCATAAAAGTTTAATTTTGAAAGAAGCTCTATCGAATCAATACGCTGCGAAACGATATCGTTTACAAATGATAACATTGCAAATTCGCGTCGTTCTTTTAGTGTTTGAATGTTAATGAGCATACATCGTGCTTCATAAGACGGAAGAGGTAACCTTGTCCAACCTAGTTTACGAAGCGCAAATAGTAGAAATTGTTTCTGAATTGATTCTATACGAGTTTCATGTGTAACCGAAAATGGTGACCAAACTATGCTACAGTATTCTAAAATTGAACGTACATAGGCTACATATAATGTTTTTACTGTATATGGATCGTGAAAATGATAACTAAATCGTTTTATGAACCCTAACATATTATTTGCTTTGTTGATAACTGTATTATAATGATCAGTAAAAGTTAGTTTGGAGTCTAAAATCACTCCCAAATCCCTGATTCTGACGCATTTTTCTACCTGTTGATCACCTAATAATATTGTTACATCTGGTGTACTACGTTTCCTACTTATGGCTATGGAATTACATTTTTTCACATTCAGTTGTAAAAGGCTTTTTTTACACCACACATAAAACATATTGATTTCCTGTTGAAAAGTGTGCAAGTCTTCATCGTTTACTATTTCTAGGAAGAGTTTCATGTCATCGGCATATATGAGAGCTTTAACTTTTTTAAGAATGAAGGAAATGTCGTTGACGTACAGAATAAATAATAATGGGCCCAAATGAGACCCTTGAGGAACTCCAGATGTAACTTGAATGGGTTTAGATTTTACTCCCTTGTATCTAACTATTTGTTGACGATTGGAAAGGTATGACCCGACCCATTTAAGAAGACCTGGACCAAATCCTATTTTTTCTAGTTTAAAAAGCAACATTGGTACGTCAATTCGATCAAAAGCTTTACTGAAGTCTGTATAGAGAACTTCCACATGATTGCCATTGTCCATGGCCGTCAACGAATAATGTATGAATTCGAGCAAGTTTGTACATGTTGAACGTCCTTTGAAAAACCCGTGTTGCGTGTGAGTTATTCTGTTTTTGACCATGTCGAATAAAGTTTTATTGATTATTGCCTCAAAGATCTTCGGAATGCAAGAGATTATAGCTATTCCACGGTAATTACGTACGTCGGATTTTTTGCCACTTTTGAAAATTGGCACTAAAAAAGAGCTTTTCCACGTTTCAGGGAAACTACCTGATTCCAGTGACATGTTATAAAGCCAGTATAACGGGGATGTAAGTTCTACTGATACATTTTTCAAGAATACTGGTGGAATCCCATCCGGACCAGCACCTTTGGAGGCATCTAGACTTTTTAATGCGTCTGTAATGTCATGTACTTTGATTTGATGAACGTTGATGTCTTTAGATAGCTCAGGAAGAAATGAAAAATATTCACGATCCCGATTTTCCTCCGAATGTGTGGTGTAGACTTCTTCAAAGAATGTTGCAAAAAGATTGCAATTTGCTTCAGAGTCTACTCCAACTTTTTCGTCAAGGTGCATTTCAGGTGGAAAATTGTCAGATTTTAATTTAGTTTTAACGTAATTGAAAAAATTCTTCGGGCATGATTTTATTTCCCGCTCAGTTTTCTCGTTATACTCCTCGGATGCAATATCAATGGCATGATTTAATTGGTCACAAATATTTAAATAATTGGATAAGCTTTGATCATTCCTGTATTTTTTGTATTCTTTATGTGCTTTCTGTTTTCTGTTCTTCAGGTTTTTAATTTCTCGATTGAACCAAATGGGGTACCTTGAGGTATGATGACGTCTTCTTTTCTTCAAAGGTATATTGTCGTGAATTATATCGTATAATATTCTGTAAAATGTTGTAACGGCATCTTCAACATTTTCTTCATTTCTTAACACATTTTGCCAATTCACCAGAGAAATTTGTTGTCGTATATTATCATAATTTGCAGAACGATAATCATGAACTTCTTCAAAAACACATTCTTCAGGTCTATTGTTTACATTCACAATTAGAGAGAATTCAATTGCTGTATGAAATAGTTCATTTTTCCATAAGGGATGCAATGATTCTACCACACAGAAATCTTCATCAATATTCGTCATTAAAAGATCCAAATAGCGATTCTGTTGATTTTTAACATTATTAATATGGTTGAGACCAAGACTTGCAGAACTATCGCATATAAATTGCACCGCTTCATTCTCTCCGTAAATTGGCAGCAAGATGCTCTCATTGTCAACGTCTGGGATGAAATCGATATCACGTTGATTGAAGTCTCCATAAATATGCACTTTTATTTGGGGGGGGAAATTGCTAATGATATTTTCAGCATTATGATAGAATTTTTCATAGATAACTTTACGTGCATTACCGGGTGGAAAGTACACAGAGACAAAAACATGTGTTTCACCTGCTATTTGCACTTTCACCCATACATGCTCGAACTCTTTAAATTTAGTCGTTTTGATGATATCTGCGTTTAAATTTGTCGAAACAGCAACTAATACTCCGCCCCCGGACTTCTTCTCAGACGTTAGACAATCGCGATCATCTCTGAAAACGTTGTAATTATTTCCGAAAACTTCTTCACTTTTAACAGTCTTATCCCAACTAGTCTCTGTTCCTAGAATAATTGGATAAGGACAAGATAAAACTTTATTATGGATTTCGTGCATCTTAGACGCACTCTTCATACGGTTAAAATTTTGACAGTACACCAAAATTTCTGATTTCAAGTGTGGATAATGTATAGAAGTTTCAGTAATAGTACTGGAGTTATTTAAGCTCTGTACCTCTTCTTCGTCTGTTACAAAATTTGTTAATTTAAAAGTAGAGTCATGATTTGGGATTATGCTTATATTACCATCCGGTTCGTCCTCGTCTGGTTCTGGTGAACGCGTCAGGCTGAGCGAAAACACGGTCGCTCACATGAACATGATGAACAATGCTGGGAAAAGGCGGGACCGCATGACCAATTAGACGTAGATGTGTAGCTCGTTTGTGGGATTTCGTTGCCCACCGGGTATGGGTTTAGCACTTCACCTCTTCGAAATTGGATCCCACGCAGATTTCCCACTGGAGGGTTGGAGAAGGTTACCTTAGCTGCTGCCAGAAGATCCTTATCCGGAGGGAGCATATTTCCAACTTTTTGATGACGGTTATTATTATTGTTGTTGAAAACAGCAGGACGGTAGTTGTTACAATTATTTTGGTTGCGAATATTTGGATTGCTGCTATTATTCCATCGATGATTAATTTTATTTATATTATTTTTATTTTTCTGCATTGCATTTCGTTTGCGTCGTTTCTTAGCTTTGTCGGCTTGCTTCTGCTGTTCCACGCGATGAAGTTGGCGTGCATCGTATTCTGCCCAACTGGCCTTCCATACATTTCGCGCACCAAGCATTCTCCAGCCGCTAGAGTCTGATTCATTTGCTGCTTTGGCGGACATTTCGGCTCCTAGATTTGATGGTGCTGCTGTTGATGGTGACGATGTGGCTCTAATTTCGAGCGAATTAACCGCGCAGGAAAGTTGCTTCAATTCATCAATAATATCGACTGAGATCAAATTTGCTTGGCTGTTATTATGCTCGGTACAATGGCCTGCCATATCGATAATAAGGCCGCTGACTTTCTCGAATTCAGAGCATATATGTTTTAGCTCTCTTGTCAGATCGGAAGTTAGCGCATCAACATAATCCATTATGTTGTTTTTGGTTGCCTGCATCGATATGTCGAACAACGAGTGGTATAAACTGTTCCTGTTTTTTAGCTTTTAAGCTTATTTTTGCTTCGCTTTTAGCTGAACCTTTTGGGTTTTGCTCGCCTACACTTTTATCGACACCTGCTATGGCGGATACCTACGCAACTTTGCGAAGAAGGTTTAAAATAAACCGAAACCGTCGGAAGTTGAGGCAAACCTGTTTTCGCTGCTGCCACCGACTGCAAAAGTCGAGAGAATCTCCATATCCGTTCAAGCCTACAGTCGATAAGCAATCAGATTAGAATTCATGAATGAATTCCTGGAAAAACTTCCAATGGAATCCATTAGGTAGGTAGCTTTCGAAAGAATCCATGAAAAGTTTTCTAAAGAAATCCTTGATAAATGTCCGGTGGAATTTCAGAATCATTCCTTGGAGGTTTTCTAAGGGAATCCCAGGAAGAATTCACGAAGGAAGCTTCGGAAAAACTTCTGAAGCAATTTGAAATTCCTAATTTTCTGAAGGAATTGCTGGTAGAATTTCGTAAGAAAATAACGTGTGAGAAAAACTAGTAATCAAGTTAAAATTTGCGAATGGAAAAAATATTAGGAAAAAACAATCTCCGCAGGAATTCATTCATTTCAGAATAAATCCAGAAGAAACCTCTGAAATTATTGAAAAAAAAAAATCATGAATAGCGCGCGAAGGTTTCGACCTGTTCCAGTCGTAAATAACGTTGGTGGCTCCAGAGAGGACAATTATGAACTCGTAATTTCGTAAAAACGTGGGTTGCGCTTCAAGAGTAGCATGTCTATTCATGTATACGGCAAAAATAAACGAAGAAGCAACACCAGGGAAACTGATTATCGGCTACATTGTGAACAGCAACACAATCCTTGGAGAAATTTCCAAATAAATCCCTGGTGCAATTCGTGAAAGTTTTTGGAAAAAAATGAAAAAAAAAACGAAGAAGCTTCTAAAAGAATCACTGAAGAATGTTCCAAACGATAGCATATCTCAATAATAAGAGGAAGTTTTGCAGAAATCCTTGGCCGTATTTCTAAAAAAATGTGTGGCAGCAATCTGACGCAATCCATGACAGATTAAAAAAAAAACAATTTCTTTATGAAATTTTGAAGCTCTTAGGAGTATTTTTTTAAACTAAAAGAATAAGTGAAAAAAATATGGAAGAGTTTCAAGACGAAGCTTCGGAGGAAACATTCAACGTCTTGCGAAAAAAGAGGAATATTTTTTCTGTAAAATTTGGAAGGATTTTCTAAAGAAATCTCGTGTATATAGAAAAGAAATTGCTGAAGGAATTCCTGAATGAAACTAATATTTCGGTAACATCCCCAGAAGGAATCGCTAAAGAAGCACATGGAAGAACTTCTGATGCAATCAATGCATGATTTTTTGAAATAATCCTTTGTGAAACTACTTTAAAAAATAGTGGAGGAATTTCTTAAACAATAACTATAGAGTACTTCCCACTGAATTCCAATAAGAGATTTAAAAGAATCCAAGAACAAATATCAGTAAGAAACTACCAAATGTCTTTCTTGTAAAATTTCTGGAAGAAATTTTTAATTTTTTTTCGAACTTTTTCAGAAAAAAAAAACTGACAGAGTTTTGTATGGAATTTTCGAAGAACTCTTAAATTTTTGAAAAATTCCTTGGTGGAATTTCGGATAAATCATAAGGGGAAGTCACAGATATTTTTGCATTCTAGGGAGGGGACACAAAAAATGATCCGAAAAAGCAGACAATTTTCTTATATTTGAGAGGAGAAATTTACAATACCACAAAGTTTTAGCTTTTCGATCCTCCAGCATTCGAGCTGCGTGCCCAGCCCAACGCAGCCTGTCGTGTTTTATTTGCTTCACTATATCTATCTCTTTATACTTATCGGATTTCAACTGTTATGGTAAAGATGGCCTAGCAGTCTTGGTGGGAATTAAAACTTGTTTAAATTCCCAGCGAGACTGCTAAGTAAGTCATCTCTTAAAGTTCATCTCTTTATATACTTGGTACAATTCGTGGTTCATGGGACGCTGCCAGCTGCCGTCCTCCAGTTTACCGCCTAGTATTGTTCGCAACGCTTTACGTTCAAAGACTCCAAAGGGTCTCCGATCAGCTTATGTCAACGCCCATGATTCATGGCCATATAAAGCAATCGGAAGAACTAGAGTCTTGTACAACACGAGTTTTGTCTTAATTCGCAGCCTACAGCTGGTTTTGCAGACTGAAAAAGGCCCGATTCGCAGCCGCAATTCGTGTTTTCACCTCCCTGGTAACACCTTTATCGCACGTTACTAGAATACCAAGATCCCTGCAGACACCAGCAGCCTTGTTGTGCTCCAGTCTAATGGCTGTCTATAACTCGTCTAGTGCTGGAGGTTCCACAGTTTGTATGTCGTCGACCACTCGAATTCTGTCTGCCGTTCATTCATTGCCATCGTTCAACAATTCCTCGAAGTGCTCTCTCCTCCTGACAGCCACCATCACGGTCATTACACATGACCGGAAAAGGCCCTGTTTTTTCTCCGCAAACTATTGACAGTTTCGTAGCAATATCATTCTGCTCCATAATTTTTTGTGCCTGTTATTGTTATTGTTTATTTTAACTTGAAATTTTGAAAGAGAGAAAAACCCCTTTGAGTGATTTCAGCATTTCAAAAACGAAATCTTTCTCAAAGAGGCACAAAACCTCTTTTTCTTTTCAAAAAAACATTATAAAAATAACTTAAAACTAAAGGCTCACACGGCAGTGAACCATAACGGAGCCACAATCTTGAAAGAGGACAGCATGCCAAATCGTAAAACGAGTTTTCGGAAATCCAGAAATCCTAATGGGGAAGGGGGAGGGGTCAGGGGGTCATCAAAAACCAATCTTCAAGGCTGAAAATAAAGAGTACAAAAAAAAAGAACAACAGTATCAAACAAAATAGGCAATATCATTTAGAAATTTGAACAAAAGTTTCAATATATGTTCATTTTTAAAGCCCAAAATATCCCGTATAGATACAGGAATTGAAAAACCTGCTGCAATTAGGCTATCAAATAATATCTTCCTCGGTGCAATAAACCGAGAACAATTAATTATAATGTGATCAATGTCTTCATACGATAAGCCACATTCGCATAAGTTTGAATCTACAATGTTGATACGATACAAATCGGCACCAACATTTCAAAAGGGCGTAACTGCATTTGGAAGTAATACCTTCTTTCAAAGTTGTAGGTCGTACTGCCTCCCTTACACTCAAACCACCGTGGTTGTCGGAAAGAGGAGAGTTTTTCCCATCTGGTACTTGTTGTGAAAAACATGGAAATCATAACACATGATCCACAGCTTTAAAAGAAGGTGATGATTCCAAAAGCAGTTACGCCCTTTTGAAATGTTGGTGTCGAAATGACTATTACACATATAATGATTGGATATCAATCTCGAAAAAGCACAAATGAAATTTCTACTCCCAGATACATTTTTAAACCAAGGAAAATGATTCACTTTGGGACATATTGAATGACACCATCGCCCTTTATCACTAGAATTTCAATTGATTTGTCAAGCATTTAGAGAATAATTTCTCAGATTGGGAAAATATTCAGAAGGAAATATATCACGATGATAAATTTGTCCACCCATAACCCCAAATTTTGCCAATAAATCCGCCTGTTCATTGCCATAAATTTTACAATGAGCAGGAACTCAAACAAATTTAATAACATATCCTTCATAATGCAAATCAAATAATATTTTTTTCAACATCAACATGATATGATGTGATTTAAAATTAAATTTAATAGTATTCAAAGCACACAGACAACTGAAACTATCAGAGCATATGATATACAGGGGATGGCCAAAATGTTTGGGATAGGCAACTTTTTTTTTCTCTCACAAAAAAGTTCAACAAGCTATAACTTTTCATAGAGCGCATCAAAAAATCTCAAATTTTGACTGCTTGTCAACCTATTATGTGGTACAAATTTGGGCTCGATTGATTAATATTTCGCAAAGTAAGAACCGTTCGCGTAAAACACAATTTTTCAGACAACTCATTTTTGAGGTGTCATATCTCGGAAACCAGTGAACCGATTTCAATAAAATTTTGAACGTACACTAGCAATATGTAAATGCTATACAAACTATCAAAACAAAGGTACTTTTTAAACGTTGAAAAAAGTTATCATGGATAGACACTTTTTGGATTTTTCTCGAAAAAATGTGATTTTTTTACATCAATGTCAATAAATTTTAGTGTTGATATCCAAAGATTTTCCACTACTGTTCTCAAGTTATCTCTAATCAGATATATTAGAGCCTATTTGGATTGAAGGAAGAACACATTTGGTAATTTTTGTGTGGTATTGTAAATTTGACTTATTTTCCTCTATATGAGTAAAAATTTCAATCCGGTATAACTTTATTCATCGTGAGAAAATATTTCATTTTATAACGTCGTATTGAGTATCAATATATTGTTAGTAAACGATAAAAAATTAATTCAATTTGGTTCACTGGTTTCCGAGATACGACAGTTCAAAAATTAGTTGTCTAAATAATAGTGTTTTACCCGAACGGTTCTAACTTCATGAAAAATTAATCAATCGAGCCCAAATTTGTACCAATGATGCACATATAATAGGTTGACAAACAGTCAAAATTTGAGATTTTTTGATGCACTCTATTAAAAGTTACAGCATGTTGAATTTTTTTGTGGTAGAAAAAAAGTTGCCTATCCCAAACATTTTGGCCATCCCCTGTACAAATTGGGCGGACAATCTCTGATCATGGTACATGTAAAATACAGAGCAATTAGTTCTGCAATGAAAATAGAACACGGAGATTCTAATTTATGAAAATGAGTTAAACATAAATTATACACTCCAAAACCAGCAATGCCATCAATCAGAGAACCATTTGTGAAATACATTTGTGTAGGGTTAAATCCCTCAAATTTACGTTGAAATAGAAAATTTGCAAAATGCGAATGAAGCAACTTTGGTATTTGCCGCAATTCATAAAATAAGGACAAGTCAATTAATGGTTCAAAAGTATGTATGTTTAACTTAAAATCATAAAAGTTATTTAAATGCACATGTAAAAGATTTTGATGTTTACAGTGAGTAAAAGAATTCAATATTCTATTCGAAGGATTTTTTGTGCCTGAAAAATCACATATTCCTCACGATTTTTTTATCTTTCTGTGGGAGATTCGTTTTTCGGTGGCTCTCGCTCCCTGCTTTACCGGGCACCAGACTTCTGCCAACATTATTCTCATCCGTTATTCTATGACACTCCTCGTCGAATCACCCGTTCCTAGGTCGTCTTTGGGCAGTGCCTATGACCTTCCTCATCGCTCCGTGGATAGATTATCGGTCTCGTTGATCTCAGTTATCTGCTCGTCCAACTTCTGGTGATAGTCAACTACCGTACCGTCAGCTGAAGAAAAAAAGCTGGATGTTTGAACGCATCGGTCGGCGGCTTTTAGAGTCCGACACGGTTGATAAACAAACTCGAATCTTACTTACTCTTTAGGAATAAAATCCTCATTCCCGTTATTTAATTCAAAGTGCGACTTCAATATTTAAGCTGTAACATGCTTTGTAGAACAGTTCAATTCTTGTTAAACCCATATCCAATATTTTTAATAAACAATAATATGGAACGAGCTCACCATTGCTATTGAGGGACCCAGATGCAGAGGGATGTAAGTTACCATTTTGTCGGTTTTGAGATGAGCATACCAAAAAATTCTTCAGATTTCAAGCTTATAGGAACTTTTTTAAGATTATGTTTACGATGATTAGAAAAATTACAATAAATCGGCAAAATTTGGGTCGATTTTGAAACTCCATACATTTTGTGTGGGAAGTTGGTGAAAACTTTAAGCCTCATTGATTCGAAATTGGGTTTTTGTCACTTATACCCCTTTGCTTCTAACCCCCTCAATTATGAAGCAAAGTAAGACAAAATAATTCATCGCTGGCTGAAACAATTACTGGAATATCCTCCAAAATATTAAAGCAATACAAGTTGTATTCTGCTCAAAGCAAACAAAACGGGCATAACCTAGCTGTACAATTTTGGTGCTGAAGTAAACTGATTCCAATTGTCAACAGGCAAGCAAAAGTTTAACTGCGTTCCACCAATTTCCCGCGGTCAACAAAATGTTTGGTGATGATGATGATGATGACAGTATTAAACTGCAGCTTCGCCCCCAAATTGGAGGTGTACTGTTTGTTGCAACCCATCGCCGTGGTCGTGCTCGTCACACCAACCGGCATTGATTCGTTACCATTATCATCACCGCAGCACATCGTTCGACCGTCAACCGACATCAGTCCTATTTTGAAGTTGTGGTTTTAAGTGCAGTCGTCATTTCGTTTCGAATTCGGAGTCAAAAACAAATTGACCATTTCTGGCAATGGTTTTGTTCCGCCCTGGGTAACCCCAAATGGTGTCCCTAGCTTCAGGCGTAGTGTTGAAGTAACGGTGGTTGTTTCGAACTTCTGGATTGAATATTAGTTGTATAATTGATGCAACTAGCGGAATACATTAAATTTTTAATTGTGGAAACTTCTTGTTCAAACAGAAACTACTAGAGCAACTCGGGTCTCTTTTCCTATTGATCGCCCCGTATAATAGCGACAAGAAAATGCAAATTGGTCAGCAAAGTGAGCTTGCTATGGAAGTTCTGACACATTCTACAAACAGGACGATGAATGTTTTGCATGTGTTATTCTTCTATGTATGGTTTAATTCGTAAACCAGAGGAAATTTAGGATCCCACTGGAATTACTTACTTTTTTCCATTTTCAATCTTCTGTTTACTATCTTTGATTTTGTCTCCTGCCATCAATCTCATCCATAAGATATTCCATATCTTCCATATCTTCAATTTTAAATGTCCTAGTTGTATTTTCCATCTTTGTCCATCATCTACCGTATATATCCTTTAATAAATGTAAAGCCAACCAACTCGACTTTAAATGGCAACCTTTAAGCTAGTATACGACCATAAGCATCGCTGCAAGCAGTGAACCATCATCGTTGGAACGAAGCAACGAGGTGTGACTAGCACGGAAAGCTGGAGATGCACTATATCGTCCAATACAATTTAAAGTCATCCAGTGGAACAACATCGGGGAGGATGTGTATAGTTAGCTGGGTACCTGCTACCATCAACATGAGTGTGCACTACTGTGCAGCAATTGCAGTTGAATATCTACGCCGTGTACGTCGTCGTCTGCTCAGGATGGTTGGTTTGCTTACTATGATAAATATCGCCATATTCGATAGGAAACGGAAAATCTTCAACTGAAGAGGATGTTCAACAACACTGACTGGTAGTAGTATACAAACAACTGATATGTTTTGCATTGCCTTTCTAGTAAATATTTAATTGCGCTTGCCATTTCTTACTTCTAGGTAATGGTTATCGATAATATGTAAACCCACATATGCAAATTCAAGATTTGAAACTTTCATTTTTAATAAACGAAGAGATTGATTCCCCGTCAATTCTTAGTTGAGAATTCACATATCTCAACGGTCTTCATGAATAATTTTCCAATCGAGCGAATTCAACTAGCTGTTTGCAAATCTCATTCCCTCAGAAAAAAGTCGCGGCGACCAGCAGTCTAGCGTGATGATGATGACGATTTTTTTTTTGTTCTCTGAAGTCTCGTTTTATCTCCGTCTCAGTCTTCTGGAAATCACATCAAAGTCCGACAGCTACTTTGGATAGCTTCTTATTAGACTGCTCACCGGAGCTTATCAATTTCAAACGTGTTCAGAAGTTAGGGGGGAAGTGAAGACGAACGGAAGCGACGGTATCATAACAGAGTGAATCGATTTTGGCACCTTGTTGGCGAGAATATTGAAGCTTTCTTGTCTTGATAGTAGTATTTTCTAGGCCGTAAATTTGAGGCAGCTTTTTTAAAGCAACTTTTTTGAATTCTCCTTGGTCCATACAGTCTATACAATAAGCGCACGGGTTTCAGGTATCCCGGTCGGTTCAGGAATTTTTCGTAATGTAAATTTCCTCGACATTATAGAGTATCTCTGTGTCTGTCACACGATACGCGCCTACAAAATAGTCATTGGCATAAAAAGCTCTTAGTCAGTAACTATGGAAGTGGTCATAGAACACTAATCTGAGAAGCAGGCTTTGTTACGGTTGGAACGTTACGCCAAGAAAAAGACATAACCTTTCCAGTATCATTATAAAAACAACGCTCACTCAAGGTACCACCTTTTTTGGAAGGCACAATTGGTTCGATGAGTGGTTAATCAACCGTTCATATCACCTACCAAAGACAACTGTAAGGATGCAGTGGATTCCACGGTTTCTGGCACTTTGCTTTGCTTTGCTTTGCTTTGCTTTGCTTTGCTTTGCTTTGCTTTGCTTTGCTTTGCTTTGCTTTGCTTTGCTTTGCTTTGCTTTGCTTTGCTTTGCTTTGCTTTGCTTTGCTTTGCTTTGCTTTGCTTTGCTTTGCTTTGCTTTGCTTTGCTTTGCTTTGCTTTGCTTTGCTTTGCTTTGCTTTGCTTTGCTTTGCTTTGCTTTGCTTTGCTTTGCTTTGCTTTGCTTTGCTTTGCTTTGCTTTGCTTTGCTTTGCTTTGCTTTGCTTTGCTTTGCTTTGCTTTGCTTTGCTTTGCTTTGCTTTGCTTTGCTTTGCTTTGCTTTGCTTTGCTTTGCTTTGCTTTGCTTTGCTTTGCTTTGCTTTGCTTTGCTTTGCTTTGCTTTGCTTTGCTTTGCTTTGCTTTGCTTTGCTTTGCTTTGCTTTGCTTTGCTTTGCTTTGCTTTGCTTTGCTTTGCTTTGCTTTGCTTTGCTTTGCTTTGCTTTGCTTTGCTTTGCTTTGCTTTGCTTTGCTTTGCTTTGCTTTGCTTTGCTTTGCTTTGCTTTGCTTTGCTTTGCTTTGCTTTGCTTTGCTTTGCTTTGCTTTGCTTTGCTTTGCTTTGCTTTGCTTTGCTTTGCTTTGCTTTGCTTTGCTTTGCTTTGCTTTGCTTTGCTTTGCTTTGCTTTGCTTTGCTTTGCTTTGCTTTGCTTTGCTTTGCTTTGCTTTGCTTTGCTTTGCTTTGCTTTGCTTTGCTTTGCTTTGCTTTGCTTTGCTTTGCTTTGCTTTGCTTTGCTTTGCTTTGCTTTGCTTTGCTTTGCTTTGCTTTGCTTTGCTTTGCTTTGCTTTGCTTTGCTTTGCTTTGCTTTGCTTTGCTTTGCTTTGCTTTGCTTTGCTTTGCTTTGCTTTGCTTTGCTTTGCTTTGCTTTGCTTTGCTTTGCTTTGCTTTGCTTTGCTTTGCTTTGCTTTGCTTTGCTTTGCTTTGCTTTGCTTTGCTTTGCTTTGCTTTGCTTTGCTTTGCTTTGCTTTGCTTTGCTTTGCTTTGCTTTGCTTTGCTTTGCTTTGCTTTGCTTTGCTTTGCTTTGCTTTGCTTTGCTTTGCTTTGCTTTGCTTTGCTTTGCTTTGCTTTGCTTTGCTTTGCTTTGCTTTGCTTTGCTTTGCTTTGCTTTGCTTTGCTTTGCTTTGCTTTGCTTTGCTTTGCTTTGCTTTGCTTTGCTTTGCTTTGCTTTGCTTTGCTTTGCTTTGCTTTGCTTTGCTTTGCTTTGCTTTGCTTTGCTTTGCTTTGCTTTGCTTTGCTTTGCTTTGCTTTGCTTTGCTTTGCTTTGCTTTGCTTTGCTTTGCTTTGCTTTGCTTTGCTTTGCTTTGCTTTGCTTTGCTTTGCTTTGCTTTGCTTTGCTTTGCTTTGCTTTGCTTTGCTTTGCTTTGCTTTGCTTTGCTTTGCTTTGCTTTGCTTTGCTTTGCTTTGCTTTGCTTTGCTTTGCTTTGCTTTGCTTTGCTTTGCTTTGCTTTGCTTTGCTTTGCTTTGCTTTGCTTTGCTTTGCTTTGCTTTGCTTTGCTTTGCTTTGCTTTGCTTTGCTTTGCTTTGCTTTGCTTTGCTTTGCTTTGCTTTGCTTTGCTTTGCTTTGCTTTGCTTTGCTTTGCTTTGCTTTGCTTTGCTTTGCTTTGCTTTGCTTTGCTTTGCTTTGCTTTGCTTTGCTTTGCTTTGCTTTGCTTTGCTTTGCTTTGCTTTGCTTTGCTTTGCTTTGCTTTGCTTTGCTTTGCTTTGCTTGCTTTGCCTGCGTACGCCGTACGGAACAATACTTATACTATTGTACTATTGTTGATTATGTGTTATCTTAAATGTGCAGTTGTATGTGGTATGTGGTAGGTTAATATATGTGGTAGGTTAATATATGTGGTTTCATAGCACAAGCTTGTTTTTCTTTTCATGCATCCTCATTATTTACTTAACTAGTTCTTTACTTTCAAATTCACGAAAGCAATCTTCAAGAAGAAAATATACAATGTTATCCCTTAAATTAAACCTCGTGGTATTCCCACTGACTGATGATTTTACTATCCGACTAAATGTTTATGTGGAGGCAACCAAGCAAAACCACCCAACCATCAAGGCCGGCACTACTACTCAGGATCGTAAAGCGTAATGATTTGCCATGACGACGCACGATAAGGTTGATGGCTGTGCCCCGGTGCTGTTAAAAGCAGCGCCAAATTTGCTTCACTTCGCGGCTGGAAATTCTGGGGAGAGTAGGATGAAATGTGCTATCTTAGGGCATTTTTTTCTTTAATTACAAACCAACGCTTTGGCCAGAGTTTGCTTCTCAGTGCTGTGCTCCAAGTTCCATAACTGCCGTTCTACGGTTATTATAGATTTAAGATTGCTTGTCAATCTGGGGAGGGGGAAGGAAGTGATGATTGCAATCGTTTGTATCTACTCAGCAGACCGAATATACCTCTACTCCTGTACAACATGGAGCGGGTGTTGGAGTGCTGGGACATGATTGGCAGAGGGTTCACACATTGGTGCGTGGATGCCAAGCGTAAGACGATAGATTTGTGTGATTATTACTATGAAGCTAAAGCGGCACAGTTCGCTTGCATAACTTGTAGGCGGTTTAGATGTTCTGGCACCGTAGGCAAGCCTTCCGATGCCAGCAGCATTCTGATGCTTGTAGGTGTCATTCCCTCTACACGGACCGTAGTTGGCTGGTCTTTCATCTAGGCAAGATATAAGCGGACTATTTTCATGATTTTTGGAAGAATACGTGAAGACCCCAATACTAGAAGGCCAGAAGACCAGAAGACCAGAAGACCAGAAGACCAGAAGACCAGAAGACCAGAAGACTAGAAGACCAGAAGACTATAAGATCAGAAGATAAGAAGATCAAAAGACTAGAATACCAGAAGACCAGAAGATCAGAAGATCAGAAGACCAGAAGACCAGAAGACCAGAAGATCAGAAGACCAGAAGACCAGAAGACCAGAAGACCAGAAGACCAGAAGACCAGAAGACCAGAAGACCAGAAGACCAGAAGACCAGAAGACAAGAAGACCAGAAGACCAGAAGACCAGAAGACCAGAAGACCAGAAGACCAGAAGACCAGAAGACCAGAAGACCAGAAGACCAGAAGACCAGAAGACCAGAAGACCAGAAGACCAGAAGACCAGAAGACCAGAAGACCAGAAGACCAGAAGACCAGAAGACCAGAAGACCAGAAGACCAGAAGACCAGAAGACCAGAAGACCAGAAGACCAGAAGACCAGAAGACCAGAAGACCAGAAGACCAGAAGACCAGAAGACCAGGAGACCAGAAGACCAGAAGACCAGAAGACCAGAAGACCAGAAGACCAGAAGACCAGAAGACCAGAAGACCAGAAGACCAGAAGACCAGAAGATCAGAAGACCAGAAGACCAGAAGACCAGAAGACCAGAAGACCAGAAGACCAGAAGACAAGAAGACAAGAACACCAGAAGACCAGAAGAGAAGAAGACCAGAAGACCAGAAGACCAGAAGACAAGAAGACCAGAAGACCAGAAGACCAGAAGACCAGAAGACCACAATACCACAAGACCACAAGACTAGAAGACCAGAAGACCAGGAGAGAAGGCCATAAGACCAGAAGACCAGAAGATCAGAAGATCAGAAGACCAGAAGACCAGAAGACCAGAAGACCAGAAGACCAGAAGACCAGAAGACCAGAGGACCAGAAGACCAGAGGACCAGAAGGACCAGAAGACCAGAAGACTACAGAAGACCAGAAGACCAGAAGACCAGAAGACCAGAAGACCAGAAGATCAGAAGACCAGAAGACCAGAAGACCAGAAGACCAGAAGACCAGAAGACCAGAAGACCAAAAGACCAAAAGACCAGAAGACCAGAAGACCAGAAGACCAGAAGACCAGAAGACCAGAAGACCAGAAGACCAGAAGACCAGAATACCAGAAGACCAGTAGATCAGAAGACCAGAAGACCAGAAGACCAGAAGACCAGAAGACCAGAAGATCAGAAGACCAGAAGACCAGAAGACCAGAAGACCAGAAGACCAGAAGACCAGAAGACCAGAAGACCAGAAGACCAGAAGACCAGAAGACCAGAAGACCAGAAGACCAGAAGACCAGAAGACCAGAAGACCAGAAGACCAGAAGACCAGAAGACCAGAAGACCAGAAGACCAGAAGACCAGAAGACCAGAAGACCAGAAGACCAGAAGACCAGAAGACAAGAAGACAAGAACATCAGAAGATTAGAAGACCAGAAGAGACGAAGACCAGAAGACCAGAAGACCAGAAGACCAGAAGACCAGAAGACCACAATACCACAAGACCACAAGACCAGAAGACCAGAAGACCGGAAGACCAGAAGACCAGAAGACCGGAAGACCAGAAGACCAGAAGACCAGAAGACCAGAAGACCAGAAGACCAGAAGACCAGAAGACCAGAAGACCAGAAGACCAGAAGACCAGAAGACCAGAAGACCAGAAGACCAGAAGACCAGAAGACCAGAAGACCAGAAGACCAGAAGACCAGAAGACCAGAAGACCAGAAGACCAGAAGACCAGAAGACCAGAAGACCAGAAGACCAGAAGACCAGAAGACCAGAAGACCAGAAGACCAGAAGACCAGAAGAATAGAAGACCAGACGACCAGAAGAACAGAAGACCAGAAGACCAGAAGACCAGAAGACCAGACGACCAAAAGAACAGAAGACCAGAAGACCAGAAGACCAGAAGACCTGAAGACCTGAGGACCAGAAGACCAGAAGACCAGAAGATCAGAAGACCAGAAGACCAGAAGACCAGAAGACTAGAAGACCAGAAGACCAGAAGACCAGAAGACCAGAAGACCAGAAGACCAGAAGACCGGAAGACCAGAAGACCAGAAGACCAGAAAACCAGAAGACCAGAAGACCAGAAGACCAGAAGACCAGAAGACCAGAAGACCAGAAGACCAGAAGACCAGAAGACCAGAGGACCAGAAGACCAGAAGACTAGAAGTCCAGAAGACCAAAAGACCAGAAGACCAGAAGATTAGAAGACCAGCAGACCAGAATACCAGAAGATCAGAAGACCAGAAGACCAGAAGATTAGAAAACCAGAAGATTAGAAGACCAGAAGACTAGGAGACCAAACAACCAGAAGACTAGAAGACCAAAAGACCAGAAGATCAACAGACCAGAAGACCAAAAGATCAACAGACCAGAAGACCAGAAGAACAGAACGCCCAGAAGACCCAGAAGACCAGAAGACCAGAAGACCAGAAGACTAGAAGACTAGAAGACCAAAAACCAGAAGATTATAGAAGAACGCAGGTTTTTTCTGGTTTCTTCTGGTTTTACGCCTATAGAAGACCAGAAGATCAGAAGACCAGAAGACCAGAAGACTAGAAGACCAGAAGACTAGAAGACCAAAAAACCACAAGACTGCAAGACTACCAGAAGACAGAATTACAGTAAGCAGAAGTTATTGAATAGAAGAAAGGAGATAGATAGCATAATACTGCCATGAGCAATAACAGTCAGATATCGATAATGGGCTCTATTCGGTCAGTGAATCGAAAAAAGTTACCTTCATCTCTGCAGAGGCACAGGCGGCAGATGTAAGTCGTAGTTACCAATACACTTTCACGAACGCCGATGGTAAAAAATGATAAGCTAACTCTATCCTTCGTTATCTTGCTCTTTCCAGTCCAGCGGTGCATCGTTGATGGAAAGCTCCGACCATCACAGTTGGAAGCGAGAGTGATTGATTAAACTTATTGACCGCAGTAACAGTCGGCTAATCGCAGAAGGAATCACTCACTAATTAAACCACTCAATAATTAACTGTTAGAGAGAATCCCCCGTCAGTCGCCTTCCCATAATTTAGTATTGTTCATTAGCAGAGCAAAACTTTTCCTGCTTAAAGTTTGCATGAAAAGATACGAAACACCCACCAGGAATCCGCACACGGCGTAAACTGACTCGCGGATGATGATGGATGACGTTTTAAATTTACTTTTCCGATCAACCGTCTGGCAGTCGACAGTTCATACGAAAAACCATTAATGAGAGCAGAAATAAACCAAGAAACTTCGACTGACAGCACGAAGGTTCTCAGGTTCAGGTTCTCAAAAATGATTCACTTTTTTGGGTGATTCTCTACTTCATCCGGTACAATCAATCTTTTGTATTCGGATAATATTGATAGGATCTTTGATAACATTTCCAACACAAAAAAAAAACTCCTGAATAACGGAGCTCTTAAAAAATTCTTGACGGAGCTTCAGAAAAATACAACTAACTGAAAAAAATCCAAGAGGATTTTACAAATACCAAGAATTCCTCAAGGAACTTATCCAAGAATTCATTGAGAAATTTCACCAAGAATTCCTCAAGGAATTTCTCTAAGAATTATCTAGGAATTCCTTCAAGACATCTGCTTAAACTTGCTCCTAGAATCCCTGCAAAAAGTCCCACAGATATTTCCTCAAGAATTTCACCAGTGCAGTGGTTCAACTAAGACTTCTGCTAAGAATTGCTTCAAGAGTTCCTTCATGAATTTCGCAAGAAACACCTCCAGTGATTTTTTCAAGAAATCCCCTCAAGAATTCATCCAAACATTTTTCCAGAAATTTTTCCAAGATTGTTCAGAAAATCTCCAGAAATTCGCCAAGAAAATACCCCTAAAACAACTCTTGTGATTCCTCCGAGAATTTCTCAAGGGATTTCTGCAGGATCTGCTCCAAGACTTTTTCCAAGAGTTCCTCCAAGAATTTCTCCAAGTATTACTTCAAGAATGTTGTTGAGAATTCCTCCGAAATCCTACCAGGAATTTCTCCAAGATTTTCTCCAAAAATTTCTTCAAAAATTCTTCCAGTGATTTTTTTTAAATTGCTTCAGACATATTCCTCCAAGTTTTTATAAGAATTCCTCCAAAAATCCATCGAGGAATTTCTCCAGAATTTTTCTCAAGTATTTCTACTGGAATTCTAATAAAATTTTCTCCAAGACTTGCTCTAATACTTCTGTCAAAAAAATCTGCCAATCTTCTCTCCAGGAATTTGGCCAGGGATTTCTTCACAAACTTCTATAGAAACAACTTCAGGAATTCTTCCAGGCAATCCTTCAAAATTCTTCCACAAATATCTAAAGGAATCCCCCCGAGAGATCCTTCATGAAATCCTCCAAGAATTCGTCCAGATATTCCTCCAAGACATCCGCCAAGAATTCCTCAAACAATCCCTTTTAGAGTTTTTTTTTTTTCAAGAACTTCTCCAGGAATACCTCCAATATCTCCTCAAAGAATTCCACCAAGAATATTTCTAGGATTTTTTCCAGGAATTCCTTGAAGAATTCTTTCAGGATTTCTTTCAGTAAAGAAAATTCTGGAGGAAATTTTGAAGGAATTCCTGGAGTACTTTCTAGGAGAATTCACGTAGTAATTTGTGAAGGAATTCTTAAAGAATTTTCTGGGGGATTTTTTAGAGGAATTTCCTGGAGGTTTTCCCGAAGTTTTTCCAGTAAGAATTCATGAAGAAGTACCTGGAGGAATCTCTGAAATAATTTTTAAAGGAATTCCTGGAATATTTCGGAAAGGAATTCTAAAAGTAAGCCTATAAGAATTCCTGCAGTTATTCTTGGAGGAATTTTTGGAGGATTCCCTGGAGAAATACCTGGAAGTATTCTTAGAGGAAACTTTGAAGGAATTTAGGGAGGAACCCTTGCGGGAATTCTCATAGGAATCCCCTTATGAATTGATGGAGTAATTCTAGGATGAATTCCTGGTGGAATCCCTGTAGGATTTCCTGGCTGAACAACGGAAAGAATTCCTGCGGGATTTCATGGAGAAATCCCTAGATAAATTGCAGGAGGAATCCCTGGATGAATTCTTGGACGAATCCTGGAGGAATCTCTGCTGGCATCCCAGGAAAGATTCAGGGTGGAATCCCTGTGAATTTCACAAGGAATCCCTTGAAGAACTTCAGGAGGAATGTGGAGGAAATCCTCGAATAACCCCTGTAGGAATTGTTGGAGGAATTCTGGGATGAATTTGTGGGGGAATTCCTGGAGGAATCTCTGGAGGACTTTCTGGAGGACATCGTGGAAAATGGATTCCAAAGTAGTTTGGATGACCTAGATCACCCAATTCATTTACCATGAACTTTCTAAGCTTTGGGGCTGTCCATAAACCACGTGGTCATTTTTTTGGGGCTTTTCAAACCCCCCCCCCCCCCCCGCGTGGCCATTAGTCCATACAAATTTTTTTATTTGTCCATACAAAATGGTCATTGGCCGAAACCCCCCCCCCCCCTCATGACCACGTGGTTTATGGACAGCCCCTTTTTGACTACCGTAGACTATGTTCTGGGATCACTCATCATGTATAAAAATTGGTATATAATGTTGGATTTGTGACGCCAATTTCGGAGTACTTTGGAGGCCTTAGCATAGCTCTGGGATGAAAACTTCGACAGACTATGACAGGAAGTAATGCATTACATCTCCAGGATCGGTCAAAACTATTGACATGTGTAATTTATAAAAAAAAATACATGAAAAAAGCCACGTATTTTCAAGATTCCAGGGTAAAATGTTTTAAAACAAAGAAGATATTGCATTTCTACCAAAAGAAGATCGTCCCGGGTGTTTTCCAGGTGGGTTTCAGAGGGGTTCTATGGCGTGCCATGAAAATTTAATGGCTTAGGGTGTGTTTGAAAAGAGCTTAAGAAGGCATTTCAAATGTTTTATTGCGAGTTTTATAGAGCTTCAGGGATTCTAGGAGTGTTCCCAATAGAATCAAGAGGCCAAGGGTCTGTCAGGGGTATTGAGAAAAAATATAGGGAAGTTTGAGGAGTATTTTAAAACTGTTTTAAGTCGTCTAAGAGTGGTTAGGTTTTAGTGGGCTTTGTGGCGTTTAAAGTGGAAAAAAGGAAAGATACAGAGCAGTTCCTGAGAGTCTCAAACTTCCTCCTTTAACGACTCGACTGTTAAGTTGTGGGTATTTTTTTTTATTACCATAGGGTCCCAGATTTTCATGAAACTTTTTCCACAGGCAGGGTTCATGGATATATGAACAAAATAAATTGAGAAAAATACAGGGCCTATTTTTCCGGTAAACTCAGGATAAAATTCTTTGTTTTACCCTAACACTACTGACTTTGATAAATCACAACTCAAGAACGAAGCATCATAGGAACAAAGGTTTTTAGAAAAATAAATCAAATTTTCTCGGAAATCCAAAAAAAAATATGAACTGGAAAAAGTTTTCCACAAAAATTTCCATAGTTGGGAAAATTCGTGAAGAAAAGCCGGAAAAACAATGCCCGAACTCGTAAAAAAATATTTCTTGAGAAGGTTATTCTATAAGCTTTAATCGCCGAAATTTTTGGAATGCACTTATTTTTCGTTTTTGAATTATGGCCAATTATGTTGAAAAATATCCAAATGTGTCATGTAAGCCTTTTCTTTGAAAAATCACAACTCAAGAACGAAGCATCGTAGAAACAAAAAAATTTTTAGAAAATGAAAGCAAATTTTTTCAAAAATCCAAAAATATATGAAATAGAAAAGGTTTTCCACAAAACTTTACACCGCTGAGAAAATTCATAAAGAAAAGCCAAAAAAACTATGTCCGAACACGCGGAAAATTTTCGAAAAAATAAGTTACACCGGGGCAAGTTGAAACGGGTGGGGCAAGATGAAACAGCGGGTAAAAATGATGTTTTCTAATGATGATAAATAGTTTGATCGTCATAACACATAGTTTTTGATTCAAACAATCTTTTAGAGAAGAAAGAAATTCTAAATTGTATTGAAATTTATTTCAAAACCTTGTGTTTCATCTTGCCCCACCCGTTTCAACTTGCCCCGGTGTACCTTAGTTTTGAGAAGGTGATTTCATAAGCTTTGATCGCTGGAATTTTTGGAATGCACTTTTTTCATTCCTGAGTTATAGTCAATTTTGGGAAAAATTACCATATAATATACACACTACGAAAAAATCAAAATTACTCGTGACGTAAATATACTGCACAGAACGTAAACACTTTAATGACGTAAATATACAGGTCTTTTGACTTAATTATACGTCATTCTTGTAAAATTGAGTTCAAGGTGACGTAAACAATTTGGGAATCGTGATTCATTACGTTTCATATGACGAAAAACTCAGTTTAATGTGACTGAAAATTACGTCACTTGGGCGTTCAAATTTACGTCATATGTGTCGCTTTTATATGTGCATCCAAAGTGACGCAAATTTACATGAATTTTTCTAAGTGTGTAGGCTTACATGGTCATTTTTCACAAAATTGGTCATAACTCAGGAAAGGAAAAAAGTGCATTCCAAAATTTTCAGCGATCAAAGCTTATGAAATCACCTTCTCAAAAATATTTTTTTGAAAATATATTACGAATTCGGGAATAGTTTTTCCGGCTTTTTTTATTGATTTTCGCAACAGTGAAAATTTTGTGGAAAACTTTTTTCACTTCATTTTTTTTTTTGGATTCCTGAGAAAATTTGCATTCATTTTCATTAAAAAATTGAAACGATTTGACCCCGGGAGTAGTTGCGCAGTCCCAGACGGGGACTGGCTTAAGCCCCAAGCGCCTGGTCTTGGGCCAACGGCCGCTTCCGGGGTGGGCACATAAGGCCTTCTTCTAACTCTCGGGTCCCAGGGCGTTGATAGTAGGGGTGGAGCTTTGGATGTGGGAGTCCTATTATAAAAACCGGAATTTTCACTTACTTTACACATATAAAAATAATGAGATTTACACGTCATGTAAACTTCATTTGAGTCATGTAAAGTTAGTGTTATGATGGTTCATATGATATATCATGTAAATTTGTGTTATATGTCATGTAAACTCGCAGAGTCATGCTGAATTACATGACATATAATGGAAGTTTACATGATATCTTATGAAGTTTAAATGATATGTCGTGTGAACTTCTTTTATATCCCACGCTCTAATTGTGTGCATCATATGTTTCACGTTTCATAATCAATCGCGATGACTGGACCAACCTGAAGTCTACATATACGAGGAGGTTAGAAGCAAAGGTAAATGAGGTTTAAAGTTTTTCACCAAATCAACCCAATTTTCTACGATTTATTGTAATTTTTCTTATCATCATTAAAGTAAACGTAAAAAAGTTTCTGAAAGCTTGAAATCTGAAGAATTACACTAGTTTACAGCATTTTTGAACTCGGTAAGCTGATGATCGTTTTTGATGTAGAATCATGCCCTGAGTTCGAAAACGCGAAGGAAAAAAATTACAGTAGAGCGGATTTTTTTTTCGACTTCCCATACAAGGTTGATGATTTGAAATCGATGTTTGTTCTATTTTTAAGCAAAGTCGCTCAATTCACATAACTCTTTCTCCGTAATCAATGCACCGATTGAGCTGAATTTTTTACTGTAACTCGCCTACATATAGTATGTCAAATAAACGTTTAGAAAGAATTTTTATATTGTTTTTGTCTTATTGAAAAAAATACATTTGTTCGTATATTTTTGGAAATTTTGCTAAAATTTAAGGAGATCGTCCCTAAAACTTGCCAATATCTTGAATTTCATCAATCTGACGCAAAACCTGCATTCAGATGATCGAATGGTATTGTATTCAGCTTTTAATTTATGGAAAAAGATTTAAAGTTGGTTGAACAAAACGCAAGATATTTGAATTTCAGTAAATTCCATATTTTAAAAAGTTATAAAACTCGATATTGTGCTAAACCTCAAAAACTGTTCTACTTAAAATTTTTTGAAGCACGGTTTCGAACTCAGCGCTAAAATGTGCTTCAAAAATTTTGGTCGTTGGCAGAAGTTCACGACTTTCGTTTTATTTTGTAAACTAGTGTTATTTGATATGCTCAGCTCAATAACAACAAAATGGCCAGTTACACCCCTTTGATTCTGTGCCCCTCATATTATTATGTACCTCTGGGACATTGAGAGTCATCCAAACTATCCTGAAGGTCAGCTCTAGATAGTAACAGTAGTTATTCTCACAATGAACTTTAAACTATAATCTGTAATCGCCCTGGCATATCATGAGTCATTTCAAGATAGTTTTGAGATATTCCAGATCAACAACACTACTCCGGAAACCACAGCTTCAGGTCTACACTGTACTACTGTACTTACTGAAATAGTTGGAGGAACAATAAGCGTTGTTATATATTTTTGGGATATTATGGGCTTCCTTATCCTTACTGTTATGAAGCTTGGATGATAAAAACAACCACTGTGACATGAGGCGATTGCGTTTCAGATAGTAATGTTACACAATATTTTTTTGATAATTTACCCAAGCAACACACATGTTATATATTAGTTACGACAGCGCAAGTTTTGGTTGTATAGAATTTTATTTGACGTTATTCCAACAAAATGTTAGAATTACGTAAAATTAACTTCTATACAACCAAAACTTGTGCTGTCGTTACTCTTATATAACATGTGTGTTGCTTGGGTAGCTATGTCGTAGTCTCTTGTTGTATTCTGTGAGCTCCAGTGAGTATAATAGATAACGCAACATAACTCTATATCCAAAACAGAAGCTTCAATTACTGTATTTAGATGCTACATATTAAACATCATAATAATTTGGATGATCCCGGCTGATCTTATGATGTTCATTGAATATTCAGAAGATTCATTGGACATGATATATTTCAAAACGTAGTTATTGAATTTGCAGAAGTATAATGAAAGAAATTACTGTTACACCCGTAGACTTTAGGATCTGAACCCGCCTAAGACTTCCCGACTGATCTGGTACCCTATATTGAACTTTCAGAAGACTTACCGGATATGACAGATTACAAATCGTAGCTTTTATAATGAAATAAGTTACCGTTACACCCGTGGACTTTAGGATCATAACTCAAGAACAGTTTGGATGACCTAGGATATCCTGACTGATCTGATACTGTCTATTAACCTTTCAGAAGTCATACTGGACATGATAGATCACAAATCGTAGCTTTGTATACTGAAAGCAGTTACTGTTACACCCGTAGACTTTAGGATCTAATCTCAAGAATAGTTTGGATGACCTAGGACAAAAATTCTGCATTATATTCTACCCTTTTTATGCTATTGAGCACCAAAACATCAGAAAAACGTAGAAAAAGTTCCATAATATCGCTTGGACAAATTCCGGCTTCAAAGGCATAAATAAAACTTCTGGAAAATATATACATCTTGACAGAATCTCAAATAGAATTTCAAGCGGTATCTCTGGAGATAATCATAAGGAAGACTCTTCAGTAGAGGAGAATAACTTCTATAATATTTTTGGAAGAATCTTCAGTAAAATTATTGCTGAACTCACAGAAGAAATATCTGCAAGAATGTCCCACATCAATTACAGAAAAAAACTCGTTAAAATTCAGCTATTTGAAGTCATTCCTGTGGGGGCTTACCAGTATAGGAGGTGCTGAGATTTGAGAATCTCGGGTAATGAGATCTAATTTTACCATAGCGGCACTGTTTACGGGGTCCCCAGGGTTTTTATTTTAGGTAGACAAAGTGGCTTTCAGGAGAACTTTCGAGGGGGTTGCAGAGGATTTCCATGGTGTTTCAGTGGAAAGCAATTGGTGTAAGGAAGATTAAGCAGAGCCTCCGGTGGGTTCAGGGGCCTTCAGAAGATCTTAGAAAATTCGCGGATACTCAGGGGATTTCAGAGATATTTTAAGGCGGTTCAAGGCATTTCAGAGGAATTAACTGGGTTTCAGATGGGAACCTAGGAAGGTAATTTCGGGGAATTTCAGAAGAGCTTCCGGGAGACTTTCAGAGAAGTTTGAATGCTTTTGATGGTAGAATGTTGTAGTATGTTTCAGGAGACTGTTTAAATGGGCTTCAGAGAAGCTCCCGGGTCTTTAAGATGTTTTAAGCGAAGTTTTCCAGGATCTCAGAGGAATGCAGAGGGATTTTAAGGCGTTCCATGAACTTTTCATGGCATGGGGTGGGTTTCGAAAGAGCTTAAGAAGGCTTTCAAAATCTATCGGGGAGTTTTAAGGAGTTTCTGGGGTTCCAAGTTTGAGGAGGCTAAGATGTTCCCAGGAGAGGTTGAATGGGGCTTCAAAAGGCTTATGAAGCGTTTCAGTGGGTTTCAAGGATTTTAGAAAACATGATTTAGGAGTTTCTCAAGACTGTTTCAAGTCGTCTACGAACATTAGGTTTCAGTGGGCTTCATGGGTTCCCTTCCAGTTCCAGGGTGCGTTTCGCCCCAGCACCACATTCCACATCAATACTACGTTTCGCGGTTAGAGGGGTAAGAGTAGTTGTAGCTTCCGGAGAAAATGGGTCTGGCTTCGCTGACACCACACCTACCGTTTGTGCCGCCGTCGTCTGTCATCCTAACGACGACGCCGTCTAACATGTCTCTAAGACTGCCATCACAGCGACGACGACGCATTATACATCCTAATGATGCTTTATGGGTTTGTTTTGTCGGTTCCCATTGCGTGAAATTACTGGAATCCATCGCCTTCACTCGGCCCGGAAATTGCAAGTCTCAGATGAAGAAATACGGCAAATTGGATCCTAAAAGCAGAAGCCCTTCACACGCTGCGCGAAGGGAATTGAGCGTGCTTGAATTCAATAAATTCGTTCGACAGCGTGCGGAAAATGTACCCATTAAAATCTGATTAGCTGTTCGGAGGCAGATCGGGACGACGTCGATGCTTCCTCCATCAGCTCCATGTTCCCTTCGATCTTCTTGGAACCCGGTGATGCAGACGTGTCTTTTTTTCAAGTACCCTTCAAAAAGTGGCTCCAACGGGAGGAGGGACAAAATTGAATAATAAAAATTTGTACTAGGGCAATGGTCTGATTTTGATCATTAATTATACTTTTGATGGTCCATTCCGAATTTCTCTCGTCCATTTTTGATCTTCTATACTCTTTCTTCTGTATTCTCTATTCTTCCTGTTGAACAAAATTTAGTCCAGCGCCCAAAACCATTAAATTTACCCCACGATAAAACCGTTTACATTCCCTGAAGGTTCACTCCCGTTTCTGAGCTGCTTTTGTTCCCTGGAGCCCTCCTTCAGCTCTCAGCAAAATTCAAAGTGCATTGGGCATTACTTTCTCTGCGCCATTCAGCGTCAGAAAAAAAAACCGGGTATAAAAAGCTTTTACTGAGCCCATTCACATCCCGTTCCCAGCAAGGCAAGCTCTGCTCATTTCGGTATTTGTTGTGCACTCAACCATTATTTCTTTCCGGTCAACAGCCAGCAAGTCAGCAAACATCACAATTCAGTCATTTTACAGGCGGAAAAAAGTGTCCTTTCACTTAAATCACTTCTTTTACGGAGTCATTCTCCGCCCTAATTATGACCGGTGATTAAATGTCTTTTGGTTTCCCGGGGGAGAGAGAGAGAGGAAGCAGAGTGGAAAAAAGACACCGCACCGGATGAGTTGCTTGGCGATTGGAAGCCCTTTTTCCTACCGCTGCGATGCTGCTTCTACACCAGGAGGAAATCTTTTCCGCTGGTAATATTTCCGCTTCGATGGTATTAAGTTTGCTGATAATTACTTCCGAGAAGTGTGCCCTGACCTGGTGGTTCACTTTTGCGGAGAACTATTTACATCGCAGGTTAAGGCCATAATGAGGACGTTGAATTAAACAGCACTTGACGTGATATTCATTTCATTTTCATTTACAGTAATATATGGCAGCCTGTTTATTGCACCCATAAACAAATAGAAACGCTCCATAGAAAATCAAAAAGTGCTCCATAAAGAATGAACATATGTTCCATGAAAATGTGCAATGTTACCCATAAATAATTGAAAACGTTCCATACTCTATAAAAAAATTACCGGTAAAACATAAAATTTTCTCATTAAAAGTGAAATTTTGCACCGATAAATATACTAAAATGCGCCATAATAAAATATAAATGTTCCATAGAAAAATTCAAATGATCCATAAAAAAATAAAATTGTAGCCATAGAAAATTGAATATTGCTCCATAGAAAAATTAAATTGCACCATAAAAAATTGAAGTTGCACCATAAAAAAATAGACAAATGCTCCATAAGTATTTTCAAACTGCACCATAGAAAATATGAATTGCTCCATGAAAAATTGAAAATCCTCCATAGATAGCATATTCTCATAATTTAATTCGACAGGGCTGAATTGCTTTACATTGCACTAAGCAAATGTTTAAAGTTATGGAGAAATTTCAATTTTTTATAGAGCAAATTGTATTTTATGTGGTACAGCTTGCAAATACTTATGGAGCATTTGTCTATTTTCTATGGTGCAATTTCAATTTTTTATGGATCATTTGCATTTTTCTATGGAACATTTGTATTTTATTATGGAGCATTTCAGTATTATTTATTGGTGCAAAATTTCACTTTTAATGAGAAAATTTTATGTTTTACCGGTACATTTTTCATAAAGTATGGAACGTTTTCAATTATTAATGGGTAACATTGCACATTTTCATGGAACATATGTTCATTCTTTATGGAGCGCTTTTTGATTTTCTATGGAGCATTTGCAATTTGTTATGGTTGCAATAACCTGTTGCCGTAATTTATAGTCTAGTGTGCTTCCCGGAGAAACCTTTGTTGCTCACGATTTCCCAAAGCCTCAGTGCGGTCGATACTGTCGTACGCCGACTTGAAGTCGATGAACAGCAGCTGCGTTGGGACCTGATATTCGTGGTATTTTTTGGAGGGTTTGCAGCACAGTAAAGTGTCCATTGTCGAGCGGCCGGTTTCATAAATTCCTACAAATTCATTCACTTTAGGTGAAAAACGGAAGCTGATTTAGGATAGCACTTTGTAAACAACATTCAGAATTGTGATCGCTCGAAAGCTCTCACACTCCAACTTGTCACCCTCCTTGTAGAGGGGACATATGACCCCATCCTTCAACTCCTATGGTAGCTGATCGGTCTCCCAGATCTGAACTATTAGCTGGTGCAGGCAGGTGGCTACTTCTTCCGGGCCCATCTTGAGGAGTTCCGCTGCGATACCACCCTTACTAAATAGCTGAATTATTATTCTTGAGCTGCTGGATGGCATCCCTAACTTCCCTTAACGTAGGAGTTGGCTCGTTGTGGCTCCCTTCTATACTGACGATTTCAAGGAGCTTCTGAGGGTTGCTTCAGGGGTTTTCAGGAGCCTCCGTCAGGTTTCATTGCCGTTTTATATGGGTACGGGGGTTTCAGAGACGTTTCCAGGGGTATTACGGGTGATTTAGGATGGCCTCTGGAGCCAGGAGCCTTCAAAGAGCGCTTCAAGAGCGCTACAATAGCATTTCAAGTGATTTCAGATAATGCCAGGGGATTTTAGGAACTTGTACGGTTTTGTTACATCCCTAATGAGCGTACCGACAAGGTAAGGAAGAGAGAGAATGAGTTTTTAGTGGGTCGAAACCCACACAACCCAAGAAATTATTTCTTGAGATTTTCTCATTCCATAAAAAAGAGGTTATAGGAGCGCATGATAGCATTTCAGTGGCGTTTCAAGGGGATTTCAGGTTCGTTTGAGGAGCTTCTGGAACATTTTGAAGGCATTGGTTTCGGGGGCATTTCAAATTGATGATGATGATTTCAAGGGGTTTCAATGGAATTACGGAGATTTAGGGGTGTTTTGAAGCGTTTCAGGTCAGGGTTGTATTTAAAGATTTCCAGGAAGGTCCTTAAAAATCAAAGAGGGTTCAGGGGCATTTCACCAGGATTACGGTGATTCCAGTCATTTAAAAAAATGAAGGTTCTAGGACCGTTTTCAGGCGTGGTTTCATAAGCGGTCTCTGAAAATTTTCTGAAACTGTCTTAAATGCCTCCGAAATTCCCCTAAAACTTCCATAAACCCCTAAAAACACCTCCGTAACGCCTCTCAAACCCACAAAAAATGCTCTAAAACTTCTTGAAATACCTTGAAAATATATATGGAATTACACTTGAACCATTGACTGCAGGTGCATAGCTTAAAAATGTACATAAACTGAATAGGGAATAAAAAGAGGGAATTTTACACACAAAGCAAGTAAGGGCTTCAACGTGGGAATCTTGTTTGCGGGAAATTGAGATGGGGCCTAAGGGATTTTCAGTTCCCAGAGAGTCCAAATAAGGGGATTTCAAAGGACTTCAGATGGTTGTTTCGGGGGGTTTTAGGAGCCCTTTTAAGGGCGTTCCGTCAGGTTTCGTTGGCATCTTAGGGGGTTACAGGGGTTTCAGAGACGTTTCTAGGGTATTTACGGATGGTTGGGGGGGGGGGAGTCTCATGAGCCAGGAGCCTTACGAGGAATTTCAAGGGCGTATCAAATGATTTCAGATAAATTCAAGGGGTTTTAGGAGCTTGGGCACTCCTTGAGGTTTTGAGTCATCCTCAACGGGCATACCGCGAAGGTAAGGAAGAGAGAGAATGAGTGAATCGAAACCCACATAACCCGGTTCCTCGGCCCGGTCCCACATAACCTTTTGGATATCAGATCAGCAGATTTTGAAGAGGATTTCAGGCGCGTTTCAAGAGTTTCTGGTACATTTTGGAAGCATATCAAGGAGATTCGAGGGTATTTCGATTGATAATGGTAATTTCAAGGGGTTTAAATGGGATTAGTAATGTTTTAGGGGTGATTCGAGGGCATTCCAGGTCAGAGTCGTGCTTGGGGGGTTTCAGGAACGTAATTAAAAATCAAAGATGGTTCAGGGGCATTTCACATGGATTACGGTGAATCCGAGGACATCACAAAAAATGAAGGTCTCAGGCCTTTTCCAAGCATTTCAGGGGGTGCAAAGGTTTTTGTAAAGGGGTCTCCGAAATCACTCTGAAACTTCCACGATCCTCTGAGACCCACAAAACCCCCCGAAAAAGCCTCCGTAACACCTCTCAAATCCGCAAACTATGCTCTATAACTTCCTGCAATGCCTCGGAAATCCCACTAAGTCCCCTTGAAACTCATGAAACATACCTGACTGAGATCCTCCAAAATCCCCAAAAAAACCCTGTTCCGTACGAAACGAACCGCAAGAGTCCGATGGAAGTTCCCTACAATGTACCAGACGTATGCTACTACCATCCACCAATTCGCCGCACTCACCAGAATGGACCCTCTACACAACCCACCCTGCCTACGCCACTGAGACTGTGAGTTCCCACCGCAAGCGAGAGTGTTACCTGTGAGTGGCAATGAAAGGCTCCCATTGTCGTCGTCGTCACCAGTGTGGTAACTCACCCGAAACTTACCACAGCAGCGTGGGGAGTTCAACCTACGCTCCTTCGAGAAGATTCCTCCCGCGTCTGGAACACGTGTCGCGATATTACGCGAATGTTGCAGACTGAAACCGTGCGCATATAAATTCGCGATAGGTTGGCCCGCAAATCCAGTCTTGTTTGAACCGCCGCGAATGTAACCCGAGTCTTGACCCGAGTGCATAGTAAAGTGAAACCAAAAGTAACAGTGTAGTGCAGTAGTGAACAGTATAGTGTAAATAGTACTGTATTAGAGTAGAAATAGAGTGTACAGTAGTGATTAGCAGAAACAGTGTGGTGTTTTGAATTCCCTTTATCCGACTCCCGAGTGATACAGTCCACCCGACTCGACCGGAGTTGGCCACGGTTAACGCGCTCTTGCCTAACGCTTCTGAAACCCACTAAAATCCTCTGAACGTTTCTGTAATGCCCCGGAAATTCCCCTAAACACCCTTTGAACTCTATGTATCGTAGCCAAGACACTCAGAAACCCCAGAAAACGCCGACGCAACGCCCATTTGGGCCCCCCTTGCCTCCCATGTAACGCACCTGAATGTGAGATCATCAGTATCTCCATAAACGCTTCCGTAACGCCTCCATAACGCTTAAGAGATCCGCCGAAAAGCATCTGATACTTGCTGAAATGCCTCTGAAATCCCCCTAAAAGTCCCTCGTATAACGTAACGCACCTGACACCCTCCGAAAGCACAAAAAACGCTTCCATAACGCCTTTGAAATGCTTCGTAACTGAAACTCGCCGTAAATATTCAGAGCATTGAGTTGTTTAAATGTGTTTGAATTAAAAGTAGGTACATAAAAATTACCTGCATAAAGAGAGTTTTTGGTGTCTTATCACCTTTGGAATATTAGCTTTGTAGTCTTTTGCAGGGCAATTCGTTTTTTTTTATTTTTTCCCGACGTTTCGGTATGTATGGGAGCATTTTCAAGGGTTCAAAAATATAATTACGATAATACGATTTTTTCCAATTTGCGCTTGTTCTGGGTAACAAAGCTAATGCTGCAACAAATCATTGATTTGAGTGATTTCGTGGGCTACTACAGAAAAAAATGAATGCTGTACGTTATATCGAATTAACTTTATAGAGTGTACGCTCTATCGAGGGTACGTTAAATCGAAGATAACCAGTATTTCATTTCACAACTTTTTCAGTTTTCAGTAAGTTTCATTACACAATTTTTAACCTTTAGTTAGTTTTCAATTACCAATTGCTCAAGGTTTCCTACTCAAAATTACTTTGCTTAACTCATAAATATTATGCTGAAGTTTTGATCTAAATTTTAGATTAAAAGGTCAAGTTTAATTGAATACATATGTGTTGTCCTGCACTATACTCACATAGATTGGTTCCAATCGGTTTTAATCCTTTGGTGCTGGAGGGGTCAATATGACTCCAGCGATGAAACCGAGCATAACAGGCAACCGAGGCCAGCGAGGTTGCGGAGCAGTGGCGAAATTATACGGCTCCAAATGGTGAAACCGTCGTGATGCGGACAATCTTCTACCAATCGGGCGGTAGACTTCGGTTTTTGGAATCTTCCATCTTTATTTTTTGCATATCCTTTTTGTCAGTGTATGTCACTTTATCTCTGTTTAGTTTTAAGTGTATCTTAACTATCTAACCCTGAGTAGATTCTGTCTATTTTGTTTCGATCGTTATCTTCTATTCGTTTTCTAATAGTCCTGATATGGCATGGAGATTGTTGGTGTCTGTGTGTCTATTTACAGTGTTGTTGGTGTTGTGTATGTAACAACTTTCAAGAACGTGTCGGTAGATTGCTTGTTTCGAATGTCCTATCTATAATGTATGTTTTGACTTGCTTGAAACTATGGTTCATCGTTGCTACATGTTTCACAAGTGCCATTTTTCCCTCACCCAGCTAAACTCCGCGTCTTCTTTTGTCTAGTAATGTTTTTACTGTTTTTAAGTTTGTTCTATATTCGGATATTCTTTCCTGCTTCACATTATGCGCAGCTTATTTTGTAAGTAACGTTGCTTTGCTCAGTGTTGGGTGTTTTGTTTTTTTTTTTTGCGACGGAAAGAGAGATTCAATAAATCATTAAAATTATTGCCGGCAGCAACTAGAAAAGTTTGCTTCAATGATCCATTGTTTTGTGCTGTCTGTGGGCTATCGTTATCCCCGGGAAGTCTCTTTTAAGTGTTTTTGTTATTTGTTTTGTTAATCCGTCAATGTTAAAAATCAAGTACAATTCCATTTGTTCTTGGTACAGAATCTGGACCATTTGGGCAGGAGCACATATTTTGGGCACTTGCTGCTTTGAACCGATTGACTTCATTTTCAACACGATCAGATACGCACAGTATCTATCTATGTGCAAAAATTCAAGTCAATCGGTTTGAAATTGACCGTGTTATAGCAGCAAGTGCCCAGAATAGGGGCTACTGCCCAAATGGTCCCAGAACCTATTAATGTCTCGGTTTCAGTTCTACTCACGTCCATAGCGTCCTATTAGTAGTCCTTCTGGAATTTACGATGGGATTTTCCCAGAAATGTATGCTGATGTTCTGGGAATCCCTCCAGGAGTTGTTCCGAGGATTTCGAAAACAATATCTTTAGATAGTCCCTTAAGAATGTTTCCATTCCTCCTGTGATCCGAAAGTTTTGGTTGGGATTCTTTCAGGAGCTCCTGCGTAGGTTCTTGCAGAAACACTTGCTGGTATTCCAGCAAGACTATTCAAAAAATTTTTTACAAGAACTGCTCTAGGTTTTTTCCGAAATTTCTGCTGGGATTCTTCCAGGAATTCTACCTGAGATTTATCCAGGGATTTCCCCGGAGATCACACTACGGATGTCTTAAAAGAAATGTATCTATGGATGCATTCAGTTATTTCTCCAAGAATTACTGAAACGAATCATCCATCAGTTTCTTTTAAGGTCACTTCAGTTTCATGAGTTTGTGCTCACGTAAGAACTTCAACTACACCCACGAAACGCGATACGAGTACGAATACATCACGTATTGTTCTTACAATCTAAGTATAGTAGTTTCAAACTAAGCATTGTTTGTAAGAACGTTATCGTATCACGTTCCGTAGGTGTCCTTTCGAGATTTCTCTAGGATTCCACTGTATACATTCCCATATGTTTAACTTCGTGAGTGTCATCAAACATTTAGTCGCATGATGCTGAGGAGCGCTAGTTCGATTCCCGCCGCAACTGTTGGGCTGCGGCATGAAAAGCCTGTATCACTGGGCGTTGCATGCTAGACCGTTGTCCTAGTGTCGTGCTTTCTTCAAAGAGCGAAAAGTTCACTGAAAGCATTGAACGTGTCCCTGTCTATAGTTTTTTTTTCAGTTTCTTTTCATTCGTGAATTTTAACAAATGCTAATTTTTTACACCATGCAGTTTCCCACCAAAACAACGCCAATAATGATAATGACAAGGTGAAGACAAGACACAATGAGATCAAAGCAGCGTAGTGTAATCAACTACAGCTGATTTTGTTTTGTTTTGATCTACATTGTGACCTGGAATTGAAAGTTTTTAGTATTACTGGAAAGCCATTTCTGCAGGTATTCCTCCAAAAATTGCTCCAGATATTCCCATAGAACTATTTCAGAAACTTCTACGTGAATTCATCTGGATTTCTCACAAGGATTTCATCAGAAATTTCAATGGGAATCCCGCCAATGGTTCATTTATGAATAACTCCAGGGATTTTTCCAGAACTTTCTTTATTTATTTATTTATTTATTTATTTGTTATTAATCCATCTGACATAAGTCTTAATGAATGTTACTTATACTAATTTAAACATTATTTGGGTGCATTGAACGTTTGACGTGGCTTCTGAACAGCGTTGAAGACATTCCAAATTCGAACAAATAGGCTACATTATTAAAGGCACTTATAATAGAGGACATTGGTTCGTTATAGCCATACACTGAACGATGAAATTGTGTAGCCAGCATCCGTTCAAGACTTCTGCGTTGAATTCTGTTGGGAGCGTTCAGAGATAGCCTTGCGAGAAGATTCGGACAGTCTATTTCACCATTTAATATCTTCGCAGCGGTAACAGCTTGTTGAATGATCCGGCGTTGCTCAAGAGTTTCAATTCCGAGTAAGCAACACCTGTCAACGTATGGTGGCAGATTTGTACGGTCCCTCCAAGGAAGTCGTCGTAGGGCATAACGCACAAACCGTTTTTGAATTCGTTCCAACCTGTCCACCCAGCTTGCTTGATATGGACACCATACAACGGATGACGTTTCCAAAATAGACCGAACAAGCGACGTGTAGAGTGTTTTTAGGCACCGGATGTCATCAAAATCTTTGGCTGTTCGCATAATGAACCCCAGCTGTCGATTTGCCCGATCGATGATTTTCGAGCGATGCTCATTAAAGGAAAGTCTAGAATCGAGCAGTACACCCAAGTCTTTTACTTGACTAACACGCTGAATAGATGTGTCGCCAATTTTGTAATCCATGCGAATCGGAGCAGTACAACGATGGAAGGTTATCACGAAGCATTTGTTGATGCTGAGCGTCATGCGATTGACTTCACACCAACGTGCGAAGGCGTTTAGTAGTTCTTGCAATCGTTCACAGTCGGCTAGACTTTCAACGACAACATAGATCTTGAGATCGTCAGCGTAAATCAGTCTGCATCCAACGCCCAGTAAAGCAGCGACATCGTTGAAGTAAAGTGCGAAGAGAAGCGGCCCAAGATTACTCCCTTGTGGTACGCCCGAGGAATTAGTAAACCAGGTAGAAGTGTACGATCCGATCCTGACGCAAAGCTTTCTGCCGCAAAGGTATGTCTCCAGCCACTTTACCATGTCGTCCGACGCACCCAGCTTCGCCAACTTGCATAATAAAATACGATGGTCGATTTTGTCGAAAGCTGCCTTCAAATCGGTGTAGATTGCGTCAACTTGTTTTCCATTTTCTAGCTGGTTGATGCAGGTTGAGGTGAAGCAAAGAAGATTAGTCGTAACTGACCTGCCAGGATAGAACCCATGCTGGGCAGTGCAAATTGTCGTCTTTGTCCGCGCAAAAAGGTAGTTGTTGATTATCGTCTCGAATAGCTTGGAGCCAGCACACAATGATGTAATACCCCTGTAGTTCCGAACATCACTTTTGTTCTTTCAATATTTTTTCTCAGAAATTACTCTAAGGATTGAACCGAGAGCTCCTTCAGAGATATAACGAGTGAAGAATTCGCCAGTGCCCCTTGAAACTAAACTCCCTCTCAACACAACCATCGGAAATAAAATCTCCAAGGGAAACAAACACGGGTAACACTTGAGTCGAAAGCTTCTTGTTTAAGGCAACATTTTTTTTTCACCAACAGTTTTCTCTTCGTTGCGTCGTCTGGCTGACGTTTTAATATTCATCCCGCACAATCCAATCGGGAATCAGTTATCGAAAGAATTGCGTTTCCTGCAGGAAACCCACAACCTGACCAGCAACCGAAACCATCAACGCGTCCGCCAACGATGTCATTGTTCCGGGATTTCCCGTCGTGAAACGAACGGTGCTAGACATTTATTTTAGTTCGTTCTCTTCTTTTATTTTCCCAGGTGAAGAAAAACGAATTGCAAGAAGCTGGTCGAGTATGCGGCTTCTCAGCAGATCCTTGGGTCCCGGAGTGATCCCACCAGCAAGACTGTGGGTCGGAATCAGACATTGCGTTGTATTCTTTTCATTATTCGCGAAACAGGGTGGTAAACGAATCATACAATCCTTACATTACTCAGTCAGTTCGTTGAGAAACTGAAGTCAATGCCGACTCAGCTGGTTGGGGCTGGCTGGTGGGCAAATGCCTTTCCGCCGCGCCGGGTCATGAATGTTTAAACAATTTAGCGGGAATTTTGGCATGCCTGTTAAGACCGTCATTTAGGCGTCATGTTGGCAGGTATGCTACGAACTTATTTCTCAATCTTGATCAACACTCTGATTCAGCTCTAAGCACATTCGAAAATCAACGTTTGAAAAAGGCCTAACTGCTTTTTGATACATCAGCTTCTTTCAATGCTTTGGTTCGTTGTTTTCATATTTTTCACGAATTTTACAGGCAAAAGGGTATTGTACCATTTGGGCAAATGTTCCTATTCTGTGCGCTTACCGTAATACTAATAACTAAGTGAATTTCAAGCCGATTGATTTGAAATTTTGAACCGTGCGCCAAAAATTATATAATAAAGTATATAGTGCCCAAGAAGGTACACCTGCCCAAATGGTACAAGCCCCTACTATGCAGAGAAATTGTGAATTTCCAAAATAGATCACTCTAGAATTCACATATTTGTGTATAGCAAGTTTTCCTTACCTCGAATGTACCTTGAAACCGCGATTACTCCTTAACCCTCAGAGCCCCAGGACAAACTTCTTATTTTTAATCGTCTGATACTCAGGATCTGTAAACTATAAAAATAAGCGGTTTTCACTATGATCGATGGGAAGAGTTGTACTTCATGTAAGAGTAGTTTTCAAACCGGAAGTCCATGTTTGAACCTGCTTTTGCAGCGGAAATAAGTGTTCCCTGGTGCAATGTTTTGGCGAGTCGTCTATGAATCTGGTATTTTATAATAATTCTGAAATCTTTAACAACTTGAAATGAAAGGCCAACGCTAGAACACAATGCTGAGGCTACTTTCTAGCATGAATTGCATCTGAAACTTGGCCCCAGTAGTGTACTTCCGGTAGGACTCCCTAAGACCCAATTTCGTGATCATAATCATTTTGCACCTGAAAAGATGATTTTAGAAGTTTGGCGTGTATGAAGCATTTGTTTCGTATATTTGTGCCCTTCTTTTAAAAGTATCACTCATGTGATCAATCCACCTGAAATTAAAACACGGGTCATACTTTTAGCCAACGAATTACTACTAGATCATTGCATTCTTTTAGGCGTTTAGGACCAGATTTAGATTCCACCTTGATTGATCTACCGAGAATTAACAGCTAATTATTGAAACAGTAGCCAAAAAGCAGCTGTAGAACATATCGCCAAACATAGCACCAGGGAACACTTATTTCCGGTGCAAAATCAGGTTCAAACATGGGCTTCCGGTTTGACAACTACTCTTACATGAAGTACAACTCTTCCCATCGATCATAGTGAAAACCGCTTATTTTTATATTTTACAGATCCTGAGTATCAGACGATTAAAAAAAGAAGTTTGTCCTGGGGCTCTAAGGGTTAATAGCACGCAAACTACTATTTTAACGCTTATTTCACTTTAACTTTTCATTTACTTCAACGACCTCAAATTTCATTGTTTTCAATCTAAGTTTTTGTTGACCATTTCCTAATTTTTCTTCCCCTATTTTTATTTACTGTTTACTGGCAAAAATAGACCATCTCTCTCTCACACCAAACATACCTTCTGACATCTATGCTTTGCGGTAGATCCATCCACCGGTGTTGCCTTGTCCTGTGTGGACCGCATGCAGCGCACTGGTTATGCCGTTGAAGGTTGGTACGGAGCTGTGTTAACACACACCCTCCCGTAACTCTGGTGGGGCTCCTTGGCTGCACCGGATTTACCCTTCTGCACTACGAGCACTGCCAGTCTTGTCACCGGCCTTCTAAACTTTCCCTTAATCATATCCTCTGTAGGATTCTGCCGCCCGCGCCCGGAAAGACGTCCGTTACGGTGCCCCGGACCCAGCTTTTCCACACGACGTCATCGACGGTGTTCACCAGGTTGTTACACGCTAGTGGCCGCAACTCGGAAAGCCTCCCGGTGTGCTGGTTAAAACCTGGAAGATACTTGGAAGACCACAGAGCCCACATCTTGTCCGCTAGGCATTGTGATCGATTGTAGCGGTCCTGCAGTGCTTCGACCTTGCTCTTAGTTGGAACGGAACGCTCCTTGCCGATCGCGCCAACGCCGCGAACAAAACGGTTCGGCGTCAACGCTTCCTCCGCTTCTGGTTCCAGACCAACGTACGTTAGCGACCGGGTATTAAGGTCTTCGGCCTCAGCTTTCGTCGTCATCACTTCGTCGGTTATCGTCCGCCCGTCGTTCCGCACCTTTCAGTGCTGCCTCTTCCAACCTTGACAGATGCAGTGTTACGCGCGACAACTCTTCTACACCACGCATTTAGGAACGAACTTAAATTGTACTGGCTACTGCTCTTCTTCACTTGTTGCTGCTGATACCGCTGCTTCTGGTTCTTCGACAAGATGAAGACTTCTTCCTCGAAGATATCGGCCTGGGCCGACCTCCAAAAGTACTTCGCCACTTTCTGGTACTTTTCTCGTTCCAATGGCACCAGTTTCTTTTAAAGACACGCACGGATCTCCTCGATAGTATTCGGAAATTCTCTCTGTTGCTCTGGCCAGCACTCCTCCGGTTGGTACAGGAACCCTCTACGAAACTATGGTCCATCTGAACGCAGGCCATTCAGTTTCTTCCACTTCGTCAACGCGTCGGCCACGTTGCACTTCGTCTGCACTAATCTCCATTCTGCAAGCCTCATTAAACTGCGGATCTCCCCGATTCATTTCCTACGGAATTGTCATAACGACAGAGTTCATTAGCCTCGCTCCTAACTCTTCAGCTTGCAGCTCCAGCCGAACTATGGACGTGTACTGCAACGGCGAAAGTTTCGACCTCGCCCTCACGAGCAAATATACCGGCCCGGTGGCTGCCTCGAAGCGGAAGTACGCCACGGCACCGTATGCGTCACGGCATGAGTCAACGAAAACATTCAGTTGTGAGCTACGGGAACAGTATCGGGAAACGCGGACACATTCCTCTTCCGGAAGCTTTTGGATACAGTTGCTCTTCTTCTCGCTCGGATTGCTGACGATGTTCAGCGGAACGTGTCATACCTTGCTGCACTCTAACGCTAGCCGCTCCAACGCCGTCGCTTCGTATACGTAGTCTTCACCAAAGTTGCGAAGCGATCACGCAGTTGACTTTGGCATTGATCTCGGGATCCTTCCTCTGTCGCTTTTCGAACGTCGACGTCTTCACCGCTATAGGGTAGCTGTCGGTAGCTTCGGTGTCATCGTTCTTCCCAAGCAGACCTGCCACGAAACGATCGCTGATGCTCCTCGTCGACTTCTTCAACATCTCCATCGCTCTTCTGTCTTCTCCCGGCTCCGGAAGCAAGGCGGTGGAAATGCCGGACTCCTCCGGTGTGTGGGAAATCTTCAGCAGATCATGTAACTCCTGATGGGACACCGGGCTGCACGAATGATGCGCCATCATTCCGTTGATCACGTTTCCCGGTCCCGTCGGCCCATATACGGTCCAACCCAGCTTCGACCTCACTGCTATTGGCTCCTCCGGTTGGCCAATCCGCGATTCCAACGGCGCGAAAAGATGGATGTCCTTCAACCCGATCAAAATTTGTGGAGCGGTTTTCTGTACATCGCTGATCGGTAGGCCTTGGAGATGTACGTATTTCTTCACCACTTCCGATATAGCTACCGTGGCTGCTCTCTGCTGTGTGAGCACTCTTGACATGGAAGCGTTGTGTGGATCCTCTCGCCGAAATGAACAGACTCACGCACTGCGAACCTTCCTCCATTCTGGAAACTCAGGCAGTCCGAGTCACGCGCAGTGTTATGCCTTGAACTCCTTGTCGATTCACCAGTGCCTTTTCGACCAGCGTATATGACGATCCTCCGTCCAGAAACGCGATTGTATTCACGGAATATTTGCCGTAGTGCAAAGTGACTGGCATCATCCGGGAAATCACGGTTGACAAAATGAAGCAGCGGGTTGTGGCGCTCCTCGCAGCCTTCAGTTTCAGTTGTTGCAGCGGAAGCTTAGCTTACAGCCAGTAATACTGTGCTCATTCAGGCAGAGTTGGCATAGCTTCCATCTGCGCACAGCTTCCCATCGCTCTCCGAGCTGGAGCTTCCGAAACTTCTCGCAGTCGCAGTTCCGGATCCGGTGATCCACTGTGCCACAAATCCGACAAGGCTTCCGCTCCCTCCTGGGTGGACTCGAACTCCTACTCTCTTCCATGTCATGCGAAGGCACGTAGCCGTCGTGCGTTCTGCTCGTCAATCCTCTTCTCGATCCGGATTCTCCGGAACGGGGGGTTCCTTCTCCGTACGCAGCAACTTCGCTGGCGTCCTTTACGATCCTTGGCAGGAAGTTGGATAACGTCCGCAGCGTCACCACTCTTCCTGCGATACCGTACCCATTCCAGCTGGGTGCCAGCCGTTAGCTTCTCCATCAGCTCCTGGATCAGCATCGGGTTGACAAAGTGCGTCGTTAGCCCGGTCGCTTCTAGGTGATCAGCAAGCTGCTGAACTGCCACTCCGAAGTTGATGAAACTTGCCAGCCGATCCGCTTTCGGTGGCGCTGCATTGTGAACCTTTGCTAATAGCATGTTGAGAAGTCGCTCTGGCCTGCCGTACAGTATGCGCAGCGTCTCGATAATCTTCGGGACGGACTTCGGCAGAAGTAGTCTGCTCCTCACCACCTCCAGGGCCTCTCCTTTCAGGCACTCCTGTAGCCGTACCAAATTCTCCACGTCGGAAAAGCTGCACGCCTTTTTCGACATCTCGTAGCTGCTGATGAACATCGGCCATTCTTCCATCCTGCCAGAAAACGTTGGCAACTTCCTGGACAGGAATTTCCGAACTTTCTTCGCTGCTATCTTCCTCCTCTGCCGAGCTCTTCTCTTCTTTGCTGGAACATTCTTCTTCTACTTCGCAGCTTTCCACCTTTTCAGCGGACTCTTCTTCTTCGGAACTCGCGCTTTCCGACTCGACTACTTCCACCACTTTCTTCATCTACTTGGTTGTTTTCACCTTCTCGGGTTTGGGAACCCCTGGTCGTCCGAGTGACATCGAATCTCCACCGCGCCCGATCAAAAAACTCTCCGGAAGACTGAATGGACCTCCAACCGGCTTCAGTGACAGTTTGCGACAAACTTTCGGAGTCGAGTGTTTCTGGTACGCTCCTCTCGGATCTTTGAAGTCCGCTACCTTCGCACCCGCTTTTCCAGGCTTTCCATTCCTCGACTTTTTCTTCAAGAGTCCTGTCCCCAGCTTCGTCTGCTCCGAGTACTGAATTTCCAAAATAGAACACTCTAGAATTCACATATTTGTGTATAGCAAGTTTTCCTTACCTCGAATGTACCTTGTGTAGTGGCTAGTAAGCCATTCGGTAAAAGCACCGAACCCCTCGAAGGGTTCTCAAATAAAGTGAGAAGCACAGAGGACAGAATGTATGAGGAGCAATAAAGATCTTTTAGTTTTAGCTTGACAATGAACACACTCGGTCGTTATTATTTACCACTAGAAATACTTCGTTCTCGGGATGTAACAGTGTCGACGAGGAGAAATGTCGGAATTTGTACGGTGTTTTTCGCGTTCGCCGGCATTTGTTGCCTTTGGCATGAATTTTTAGTGCAAATTCCGATGGCGACATGCGTGCTGTGATTTTATTGCCTTAACGACCCCGACAGCTGTGCACTTTTAATGTGATTTTTGTTAGTAATTTTCACGGCCACGGGCGATTAATACCTTTTGGCGTGATTTTTTCTAAGTGATTGTGATATGGCGATAAGCGTGCCTGTGATTTTTTTTGTCGTGTTGTGTATATGAGATGTGCATGTCACTTTTATTTTAATGTTCGTACTTTTCACGACCGCTGGTGTTTTTTTTTTCTGCTTTTGGCGTGATTTTTTGGCAAACCTGGCTTTAACAGGAGGCAATGTAGTATTTTTGATAACAGTTTTTGTACGAACTATGCATGAAAATCTACTAATGCAGTAGAGTGCATTTTTTTTTTTTGAGCATGGCGTGTGAAGTGAATGCTTTTTATTGCTGATTTTGGCGCTGACCATTTTGGTTTTTTACAATAGCGTTTTTTTTCTAGATGGCTTTTTTTTCCTATGGGAAATGATGGTTTTTGTTTGTTACATTTTTCGTCATCTTGTATTTTTTTGAATGCCATTCTCATTTATTCCATTGCACGAAGCGCAACGAGCGCAACCCACGATCACAACATATATGACGATCAACTGTGGTCGCCGGGTGGTAAAATCGCCACTACCCGATTTTTGACTGTGTGTGTTTTGTTTTCGCATCTGTTGTTTTGCTCCAGAAGACTAGAAAGAAGAGATAAAAAGTGCATTTCACTTGGTGCTGCGCGCTGTTTTGTGTTCGGATGTACAACGCAGTACATAATTGCTGTTGTTTGTTTCAATCGTCGTGTGATGCATATAGATGTTTTACTGCGGATTTTTGTCAGTTGATGACTCATCGCAGAGAAAATTGCATTTTTCTTGGTTGTGATTGGAACATCGGTGGCCATCATACGTGCCTTTGCTTGTGGTTTTACCACTGCTATCTTATTTTGTATTTTTGTTGTGATCAGAGGTGTACGGATCAGATCATCGTCTCAAATGGGGGAAAGGATAATCGGAGAAGCTGAATCATTTTGTGATACCTGCATCCAGTGAGTACGATACAACCAAACCAGAATGAGAAGATGTCCTGCATCGGATTATGTGATTTTGTGTACTATTCCACGTACGACGCACGTGCATGATATTGAAGACTTGACCGAGGATCCATGTCGTTGTGAAGTGGCTGCAGTAACGTTAAAGAAGGTCGCCTTTGAATCGAGTTCCGGATATAATAGGAAATAGTTTATTGAGGCGTTTGTAAAAAAAAACAGCTTAACTGTATTATTGAATAAGCTTTCGAATTTATAGGTAAAGACCCTGGTAAAGCATGAACATATTTTGCTGTCAGAATATTGCAGTTATAATCGATTTTAACTAGCTTCAGCTTAAGGGATGAGGAGTTGTAGTGGCTAGTAAGCCATTCGGTAAAAGCACCGAACCCCTCGAAGGGTTCTCAAATAAAGTGAGAAGCACAGAGGACAGAATGTATGAGGAGCAATAAAGATCTTTTAGTTTTAGCTTGACAATGAACACACTCGGTCGTTATTATTTACCACTAGAAATACTTCGTTCTCGGGATGTAACACCTTGAAACCGCGATTACACCATAATAGTACGCAAACTACTATTTAAACGCTAATTTCACTTTAACTTTCAATTTACTTCAACGACCTCAAATTTCATTGCTTTTAATCTAAGTCTATGTTGACCATTTCGTAATTTTTTTCCTGTATTTTTATTTACTGTTTACATACTAGCAAAAATACACCATCTCCCTCTCACACCAAACATACAGGGGATGGCCAAAATGTTTGGGATAGGCAACTTTTTTTCTCCCACAAAAAAAAATCAATATGCTGTAACTTTTCATAGAGTGCATAAAAAAATCTCAAATTTTGACTGTTTGTCAACCTATTATATGTGCATCATTGGTACAAATTTGAGCTCGATTGATTAATGTTTCGCAAAGTTAGAACCGTTCGGGTAAAACACCATTTTTTAGACAACCCATTTTTGAACTGTCATACCTTGGAAACCAGTGGACCGAATTGAATGAAATTTTTAACGTTTATCAACAATATATTGATACTCAATACGACGTTATAAAATGTAATATTTTCTCACGGCGAATTAAGTTATACCGGGTTGAAATTGTTACCCATATAGAGGAAAATAAGTCAAATTTACAGTACCACTCAAAAATTACTAAATGTGTTCTTTCGTCAATCTAAATAGGCTCTAATATATCTGATTAGAGATAACTTGAGAACAGAAGTGGAAAATCTTTGGATATCAACACTAAAATTTATTGACATTGATATAGAAAAATACATTTTTTCGAGAAAAATGCAAAAAAGTGTCAATCCATGATAACTTTTTTCAAAGTTTTAAAAGTACTTATGTTTTAATCGATTGTGAAGCATATTCATATTGTTAGTTTACGTTTAAAATTTCATTCAATTCGGTTTACTTGTTTCCGAGATATGACAGCTCAAAAATGAGTTGTCTTAAAAATAGTGTTATATCCTAACGGTTCTAACTTTGCGAAACATTAATCAATCGAGCCCAAATTTGTACCAATGATGCACATATAATAGGTTGACAAACAGTCAAATTTTGAGATTTTTTGATGTACTCTATGAAAAGTTACAGCATGTTGAATTTTTTTTGTGGGAGAAAAAAAGTTGCCTATCCCAAACATTTTGGCCATCCCCTGTACCTTCTGTCATCTATGCTTTGCGGTTGATCCATCCAACGGTGTTGCCTTGCCCTGTGTGGACCGCATGGTGCATCCTGGTTGCGCCGTTGAAGGGTGGTACGGAGCTGTGCTAACACATATGTCCAAGTATTCAAAGATGACCTTTATAGAAAGCAAATGAGGGGGGTTAGAAGCAAAGGGGTGTAAGTGACAATAACTCACTTTCGAGTAAATGAGGTTTAAAGTCTTTGACCAATTTTTCATTCCATACAAAATTTATGGAGTTTCAAAATCAACACAATTTTCTCTAATTTATTGTATTTTTTTCTAACCATCGCAGAAACAATCTTAAAGAAGTTCCTGAAAGCTTGAAATCTGAAGATTTTTTTGATATGCTTAGTTCAAAATCGACAAAATGGTCACTTTTTGATTCTGGGCCCGTCAATTAAGGACAAATGTCATGAAATCCCGCTTCAACAGTGCATCAGAACTTCAGACGCACAAATCTCAAGAAGCAAACTTCAAACGACAGTGCATTTTATTATTCTGTTCTTGCTCATTGCAATAAGCTTTAAATAAAAAGATCAGGTGCGCTGGTTTTGTTTACGAAGAGATTTGTGCGCTCAAAATCGTGAGTAGGTGCCGAAGTCGGCCATTGTGGCGGCCATTTTGGGATTCTAACAAGTCTGTCCTTAAAACAAGAAACGGAAGACAAATTATGTCGCCGGATTCGTGTTTTTTTGCACAAAATCTGCTTTGGAAACATTCAGTTTGGTTTCCATGCAGCATTTTCTACAAATTTGATTTTACTTTCTGCTGATGCTGATTGAATTCAGTCAGAAACTTCAGTCTTTCCTTCTCGGAAGAGTTTCGTACAATATTTACTTGGTTGCACATACAGCTTGTACGGTTGCTCGGAATGTTATACCTGCCTGGCATTTCTTGATTGGCTTATGTATAAAATCGTGTTAACCCTCATATTTCCACACAAAAGTTCTTTTACGTCACCATTTCCGGGCTCTGATTCTGCGAAAATGGGTTGATTTTGATTGGACATGTTTGTTTTCACACTTCCCATGTCCAACGGCGTGAATATTGTTTCTATTTGTTCAGGGCGAATATATTTCAGCACACACTGCTGAACGCATAAACGAACTACCGGGCCATCAACGAGTATTTGTCCAACGAAAGCTGATCGCTGATTTTCCACACCATGACGGTGGAGTCACGCAACCAAGCATTGGAAAATCACTCACCCGCTTACAATCCCCGCGAGTTGAAGACATTCTTTGCTCTACGGTAAGGTAACTTTCCTAACCGTAGCTCCACTTAGGGTGTGCCACCAGAAGGAGCTGTTTGTTATTCTAACACCTGCCCACATCTATTTTCACGCTCGGGCAAAGCAACCTTCCGCCGCGCCGTTTGCTTGCGCTTAAAGCTTCTCGGTAATTCCATCACGCAATTTGCATAGCTAAAGCTTTTTTTCTGCTAGATTTTTGCTGTCATGTGACACACGCTAGTAGTTTGGCCAGGGACTACGACTATGTTCTTTCCCACCATGAAAATCTTAAGAGACCCGATAAGAATACAACAACAAATATTAAATCTTCATCGTTTCAAATTTGCAAAACTTTAATTAAAATGTAGTCAACATGATATATCAAACCTATTTCTCATTACTCCAAAGTTGCCTGGGGTCCAGTTGGACGCCAGGTAACCATTAGAGGGTTAATGAAGGTAATTTTTTATTTTTTTTTTTTTAATCACTTAACCTAATTTACAGCTCTATTGTCCACTGGGGCACTACATGAGCAATTTCAATTGACAGCTGCACTTACATTTTGTACAGCGCCTAGATTCTATTCTACTTTATCGAACTGGTTGCCTTTCTGCTACTTTCACTTTTTCTACTTTTTATACCTAGTAGAATGATGAGCACAAGGATGATGATGGATGGCCGTTGTTCCTTTCCAGTCCGATTGGGGGTCCATTATGAGTAGCAGTTCGCCGATGTCCAGGTATCCGGGTTCGTTTGAGCCATGAGGCTCAGAAGAGGGTCAGTGTCAGTTGCTCTCGGGGGAAAAGCAACTGACGAAAAATTGCAAGTGCCGGGGCTGGGAATCAAACCCATGACCATCCGCATATGAAGCGAGCGTGTGACCAACTACGCCACGGGCCCCGGCCAATGAAGGTAATTTATCTTAACTTATTTTTATATTTGTGTAGTACTGATTTTATTGGGCTTTGCTAAATTGTAAAATAATAATATAAATATGCTCATGAGTAATTAATTTCATTGAATGAGGAAAGATTATGACATGTTCTTCGATATATCATATGTTTCTTTTATCGGGTCGTTTGCTTTTTTGCCTCGAATCATATAAATATAAGAAACGTTCTCTACGCTGCGATTGGATCCAAAACGATGATGATGGAATCATATCGTCATCACATCGCTCCACCGTGGTCGTCGTCGTCGTCGTCGTCATCACAGTTTGCATGTGAGAATCCTGCTGTGCGGGAAAAAATCGTGCGCACGTAACAAAGCAATTTGCTTGACGGAGGTATAGATGGTAAACTTTCACGCGGTGGGACGTCTCCGAGTTTTGCCTCCGAATCGCTACGCTGCTGGGCGCCATCTGCATTACGAGTGGATATATATAGGAGAGGCAGATTCAACAAGAGTGGATTGAATTATGTAAATGCCTTGCTCGAAGGAGGATATCGTTCTCTGAGCTTCAAGCTTTAATGTGATCTGTCTGCTTCATGCACAAAAGATAGAAGACTAAAGACAGAAGACAGAAAATAGAAGACCAGAAGACCAGAAGACCAGGAGTCCAGAAGACCAGAAGACCAGAAGATCAGACGACCAGAAGACTAGAAGACCAGAAGATCAGAAGACCTGTTCTAGTGCAGCATTTCTGGAAAACTCCAACTATAACAGTTGGGAACGAAAGTGATTGATTAAATATATTGACCGCAGTGGCAGTCGGCTTATCGCAGAAGGAATAACCACTGAATAATTAACTGTTCGTGAAAATCTCCAGCCGCACGTCTCCCAAGATTGAATACCATTCATTGGCAGTGCAAAACTTTTCCGATGCTTGAAATTTATATCATAGAAACCCAAACAGCGTAAACACTGGCTTGCGAATGATGATGGATGACTTTGGAATTGGCTTTTCCGATCGACCGTCTGAATATCGACAGTTCGGGCGAAACGGTTAATGAGGAGAAATATCTATACTAAGAAACTTCGATTGACGGGACGAGATGGATGGGAACTTCAGGTTCTCAGAAATGATTCACTTTCCTTGGGTGATTCTATGCCTTACCGGTACAATCAATCATTTTCATCCAGACCGGATTGGATGGATCTTTGCTTTAATTTTCAACATCAACGGTCTCTACGGATTATCAGAGAGTAACTAGCTTGGACAGTTCATAGCATTATCTATAAACTGATAACAGTGTATAAGTAAGTTTTAAAAAAAGGTTATCGTATATTTTTTAAATTTTCCATCAGTCTACAACTCATTTTTCTGGAAGAGTCCAAAAATCCAACAAAAAATTACGCTTATTGAAGCTAATTAGAACATTATTAATATTATTAAAAAAAAAGTAAATTTAAAATATTATGCCGATAGAATGGTCAAATTTCTCAAATTTTAATCATCTTTAAATTTATTTCATTGTTGTTGTTTGTTTTTGTTCTATTTTCATTCAATTTTTTTTTTTCAAAATTGTGAAATTGATTGACATTTACAAAAATTGCTTTCACGGGCTACATCATAATTCCATGGAAACTCTATCTACCATAATTTTAATAAAAATGTCGACATCAGGAATTAAATTGATTGTTGTTCTAAAAGGGGTAAAATGTTAACAGAAGCTGCTTCAATATTGTCAGATGGTTATAGGACAAAAGGTCGAAGGTCAAAAGGTCGAAGGTCAAAAGGTCGACGGTCAAAAGGTCGAAGGGTCAAAAGGCCGAAGGGTCAAAAGATCGAAGGGTCAAAAGGTCGAAAGGTCAAAAGGTCGAAAGATCGAAATAAAAAAATACCTAGGATAAAAGGTCGAAAGGACAAAAGGTCGAAAGATCGAAGGGTCAAAAGGTTGAAGGGTCGAAATTGAAACAAAAAATAAACTAGGACAAAAGGTCGAAAGGTCGAATTGAAAAATGGATGAAGGGGAACCATGACGATGATGCAGATGATCAAAATATCCATGAATCTTTTCTTTCCTCTTCCTTCTTACTTTACATTCTCACTGCAGCTAGGCCTGCATCTTTTCAACTTAGTGTTCTTTTATCACTTTCGCAGTTATTAATTGAAGGGCTTTCTTTGCCTGTCATTGTATGAATTTTTATATTATATGACAAGCATACATTATTCCTAAGAAGTCGACAATATTTCCTGACCGGAACGGGAATACAATCCTTAATTACAGTGGGTTTTTATAATAGTTGGCGTTTTCCTAGCACTAGTTTGTTGTAGAATGCATAATTTATTTGAACAATTATTGGCGTTACTACTATTAATTTCTTTTATAGAATTTAGCCTTTTTTCAAAGATAAGCTGTTCTTTCTAGTAATGCTTTTTGGCAGTTGTTGACATTATTAATATATTTTTTAAATAGAATTTTGCCTTCTTTTAAACATAGGCTGTTCTTTCTAGTATTGCTTCTTGACATTTTTTTGTCTACTTACTAATAATATATTCGTTTCTAAAATTTTGCCTTTTTTTGAAAAATTGGTCGTTCTTTCGAGTTATACTGCCACTGGGAGCATTTAAAAAAAACTCGCAATATTTTCTTCAAAGTGATCTCCTTCACCGGCGTAGTTCTGCAAAGTGACGTAAGCGACATTAACAATATTTAAAATATTTATGGCATAAATCATCGCGCTGCAGGTACTTGAATAAATTTTAAATCCGCTTTTCGTACCTAACGAATCCTGGCCTTTCAGTTTTTTTACTAACTACAGCCTTCGAACCTTTGACCTTCCAACCTTCTTCCTCTCGACATTTGGCCTTGTTTTTTTTTTATTTTTCCCTTTCGACCTTTTGACCCTTCGACCTTTCGACCTTTTGTCCTAGTTGTTTTTTTGTTATTTCGACCTTTCGACCTTTCTACCTTTTGTCCGAGTTATTTTTTTATTTCGAGCTTTCGACCTTTTAACCCTTCGACCTTTTGACCCTTCGACCTTTTGTCCTTTCGACCTTTCGACTTTCGACCTTATGACCTTCGACCTTTTGACCTTCGACCTTTTGTCATAGATCCTCGTCAGATAGTCATAAGGAACCAATAAGATTCCTGTTTGGGTTTAGTGCTGTGATGATTCCAAATTTCAAGGCTTCTCATACTGGTACGCCCCCTTGAAAATGGCTTCAGCAAGAATTCTTCAAAAGATTCCTCCGGGAGTTCTTTTAGAGTGCATCCCTTTCCATGTTCTTCGTTAGAATTTTCTCCGCGATTACCTTCAGGAAAACCACCAGAAATTGCTTTCCTTCCAAGATTTATCATGTTTTTCCAGATTTTTTTAAAGAAAGAAGATTCTTGCAGGATAATCAAGAATGATTTCATCAACAATTTCTCCAAAGATGCCTCCAGGTATCCAACAAGAATACATTTCTGTCTACATATTTATTTAAAAATATCTCCAGGGAGTCATCCAGACATCCTTTCCAAATTTCTTCCAGAAATAAAGTATGGGTTTTGTTCAGAAGTACCTCAAGAAATTTCTCAAAAGATTCATCTTGAAACAAGTTCAAGAATTTCAAAATTTAACACCTTCCGATATTTCTTCAGGAATTCTATGGGAAATTCATTCATGTTTGTTTGCCTTCATGTAATTCTCAAACATTTGTGAAGGAATTTCTCCGGAAATATTACCAATCAAGGAATTCTTCTACAAATTTCTGGAAAAAAATCTGTTTTGAAATCTCTCCATAGGCTGCGTCAAGAATTCCTCTAGAGAATTAAGAAAGTTTTCCAGGAGATCTTTCAGAAATTATTGTTGGAATTTCTCCAGAGGTTCCTTCAGGAGTTACTCCGTATAATCAGGAATCCTCGCAGAATTCCTCTAGAAAATATTCAACAGATATTTCTGAAGTTCCTCCAATGGTTTCACCAGTTCCTCAAGATTCTTTAGGATTTTTTAGACTTTCCACAGGGATTCTTTCAGATTTTTTTTCCTGTGATGCTTCGAGAAATTTTTCTAGAGTTTCTCAAGAATTCCTGCAGAAATTACTCCAGAATCAATTGTTTGCAGTTTATCAAGATACTCTTCTATAAAAACCTGCATAATGTTCTTCTGTTCTCTCAAGTATCTTTTGCAAAATTTCTTTGAAAACATTTGTTCTTCGGAAATTTCTCTAGTGGTTCTTCAATAGATTCCTTCAGCATTTTTTGTTGTTTTTACAGGATTTTCTTTAGAAATTTCTCCAAGATAAACTTCAGGGATCTTTGTATATTTGGAAAAAGTAAAGAATTTCTTCAAAGGCATCTCCAGGAGTTCTTCCAATGATTCCTCTAGAAAATCCTACAAGGATGTTTCAAAAATTGATTGATGAATTTCTTCAAAAAATAACACTAGTTTACAGCATTTTTGAACTCGATAAGCTGATGATTATTTTTGACGTAGAATCATGCCCTGAGTTCGAAAACGCGAAGGAAAAAAATTACAGTAGAGCAGAATTTTTTTCGACTTTCCATACAAGGTTGATGATTTGAAATAGTTATTTATGTAACGAGTTGCAAAAAGCTGATTTTTTCAGCACGAGTCGTACATTTATCCAACGAGGCTTGTCGAGTTGGATAAATACGAAGAGTGCTAAATCGAGTTTTGCTACGAGTTCCATACAAAATTGTATGCCATGATTTTTTCATAATGCAACCCATTTGAGTTGCATAATGAACCAGTTCGGAAAAAATGGCTATTATAATACCAAAATGAGTTATATAAAATATAAATTATGATACCGAATTGCATAAATGATTTTTGTTCTATTTTTAAGCAAAGTCGCTCACTTCACACATCTCACTCTCCATAATCAATGCTCAGATTGAGCTGATTTTTTATACTGTAACTTGCCAACATATGGTGTGTCAAATAAACGTTGAGAAAGAATTTTTAAATTGTTGTTTTCTTATTGAAAAAAATACATTTAAGCATATATTTTTGGAAATTTTGCTAAAATTTAAGGAGATCGTCCCCAAAACTCGTCAATATCTTGAATTTCATCAATCTTACGCAAAACCTGCATTCAGATGATCGAATGGTATTATATTTAGCTTTAAATATATGGAAAAAGATTTAAAATTAGTTGAACAAAACGGAAGATATTTGAATTTTATTAAATTCCATATTTTAAAAAGTTGTAAAACTCGATATTGAGCTAAAACTTAAAAACTGTTCTACTTAAAATTTTTTGAAGCACGGTTTCGAAATCAGCGCTTAATTATGCTTCAAAAATTTTGGTCGTTGACAGAAGTTCACGACTTTCGTTTTATTTTGTAAACCAGTGTAATCTGCGATTTTTACAAGGATATTAGCGTATTTTTTTAAATATTCTTTTCGAAATTGCCCCACGGATTTCTCCTGGAATATTTCCAGAACTTATTTCTTAGAATAACTAGCACAGTTCCTCCAGAATGTGATTTTTTAAGAAATTTAGAGGGTTTCTTCAGATATTCTCCTTGGCATTTGTCCAATAGTTTTAATTCCTCCAGAGATAACTTCTGAATTTGCTTCAGGACTTTCTGTCCAAGAATCCATCCAAAATATTTTTTAAGGATTTCGTGAGGAATCTCCTATTTAACCACCAAGAGCTTTTTAAGAGCACTGCCACGGGAGTCCTCATCGCTATCCTTATTATACCACTCCTTGCCGGATGCTATTTTAGGATAGCACCCCATCTTCCCACCAGTGGTTTCCATTTTCGGTTTAGGAACTTGAAAAACATAATGATTTTCCACCGTGCGTTGCTAAAAGTGGTCCTTACTTTTTATCGGACGTAGTACAAACTGAAACAAATTAAATATGTCCTTATGGCTTTTGATGAATCCTGCATAAAATCACAAAGGCATAAAGGGTCACAGACAAACACAAACAGACGCAACAATTCTAACATTTCGTCACAGACAAGCAGACGTCTCCGGTCTCCCTCTAGTCATTTATTATCGTTTTATTGTTTAAAGAATATTTAAATCAAATATTCTGTAGTTTGCAAATTGTTCGCAGACGGTGCTCACATAATTTTTGCTCCTGTTTGACGTTCGCTCACTACCGGCACCTACTGAGCGTTTTGTGAAATAGCGTGTTTGGCTTTGACATTGATGATTATGTTTACATGACGATGATTTTAATAGCAATTTCTTTCAAGTGATACGTTTGCTATTCAAAATCATAGTCGCGGAAATATATTCACCCAATCTAAAAGGACTGAGTTTGGCCAATAGAGTGGCCAATCATAAACTAGGTGACAATAGTGAGCGAATGTAAAACTTGAACAAAAACGCTGCGAGCGCCACAGATTAAATCGACACTGATTTTTCATTTGGTCCTAACTGACATTTTCGAGTTCTCTTCATCGATCCTCTCTTTGTGTTATCACAGAATGTGTGTTGAGTTTTCCAGAGATTTTTTGGTTGAAATGCAAAGAAGACGACTACATGTTGCTATAAAAAAAAATTGTTTGTTTTGATCAAGTTATTAGCGAAAGAGAGAGTCGACGAAGAGAAATCGATCAAGTCAGTTAGGCCCTTATGAAAAATCATTGTCGTAAATTTTTAAATAAACCGTTGAATCGGTGTACGTGGGAATTATTAGTGTTGCGTCTGTTTGTTTGTGATAGGGTTATGGAAAACATCTAGTTACGTAAGACAAAGTGCATCAATATTCATCTCTTGGTTTATTGATCCACTGCTGTTTATTTTCCACACCACTGCTCAGCTCACTTCACCGCAAAATATAAATAAAGAAAGTGACGTCACACAAACCATCGGTATAGCAACTCAGTGCAAGATTTGAGTGGGTCCCCAAATGTGGAAACCCATCGCTTATCCCATGTCGCGTCCTTATTTTTCATTCCCGTTTAGATACCGCCGGTGTGAACATGGGTCCCTATACAGGGCCCGGAAATAGGGATAGGGACCCAGATAGGGACTCCCGTGGCGGTGCTCTAAGGGGTTTACTTTAAGCAATTCTGCAGGAATTTGCTTAGAAACTCCTTCAGAGATTCTTTCATAACTTTTTTCCAGTAGTGCAATTTCTGGAGACACTTTTCAAAAAAAGTTCGGAAGAAATATCTGAAATATTGCCAGCAGGAATCTCTGAAGGAATCTCAGGAGATATTTCGAACGGAGCCGCAGCAGCAATTTCTAAAAAAATCCTTGTAAAAGTTTCTGCAGGAATCTCTGAAGGAATTTTCAAAGGAAATCTTTGAGAATTCCTTGAAACCGTTTCTTAAGCAATCTCTGAAGGATATTCAATGAAAATTATACAGGGAAAATTAATAAACTCCATGGATCAACTTTTGAAGAAATTTCTTGCTAAAACTTCTGACGGCAACCCTAACATTCTGAAAAAGTCTAAGGATATATTTTAGAAGGAATCATCAAATTAATTCCAATAAGAATCCGAGCAGGAATTTCTGAAGAAACCGCCTGTAGAATACCTGTAGAACACTCATGAAGTACACTTGAACGAATATCTAGAGGAATATCCGAAGAAATCTCGGTGATTGTTTTAAGGAATGGCAGGAGAAATTTCTGAAGAACTTCTTGGAGTAACACCAGGAGAATTTTATCGGAAAACTCTCTATGGAATTCCTTGAAAAGTTTATTGATGATTTTCCTAATGTATTCGTGGAGCAACCTGTGGATGTATTTCTGGAGAACTTTTTATAAGAATACCTGGACGGAGAGTTTTCTGAAGAAATACATAGAACAATACTTGAAAAAATCCTCAGTATAAATTCCTGTCTAAACCATTGAGTATACTAAAGAGCAAATGCAAAAATCTCTGTAGGAATTCTTGCAGGGTTTTCTAAATGAACCCCGAAGAAATTTTTGTACAAATTTGTTAATTTTCCAATGGAATCGCTAGAGCAATTCCTGAATAAATCTTTGGTGGACTTCTTGAAGAAGTACCTACACGATTTTTTGAAACATTTTCTCACGAAACCACTGCAAGAATACATGAAAGAATCTTTTGAAGAAATCCCTGAAATTTCCGAAGAATAATTTCTTAACTAATCCCTGGCGCAGTTAAACAACGAACCCATGGAAATCTAACCAAAACAATTCTTGGAAAAATTATTGGAAAAATTCCTATGGAAATATCTAAAGAAAACCCTGAAAAACTTGCCTAAAGAATCGCTGGAAGAATTTCTAAAAAAACGCTGTTAGAGCTTCTGAATGATGGATTTGGTGGATTGGTGGATTCGAAGAACAGATTCTTGGAGCAATTTCTGAAGGTGCTTCTAGACCTATATTTTTTGAAGGAGCATGTGGAAGGTTTTCTACACAAAGCCATTAAGAAATTTATGGATGAATTCTGAACTTTTGATTTTCAGATAGAATCATTGAAAGCAATGCCGAAGGGTTCGTGGATAACTTCCTGAAAAAACTCCCGTACGAATTTCTGAAAGAATCTATGGAGGAATCTCCTGGCAGCTCTTTTTGAAGAATGCTTGGAGAAATTTCTAAAGAATCTTCTAGAAGAATTTCCGAAGCAATCCATAGAAGATGTTCCAAAAGAATGTTTAAATGAGGAATACTTTCTGAAAGAAATTTCTGGAAATCCATGATACAGTTTCAGCCCAAGCAACACGACTTGTTTCAAAGCCAGTAACAGGAATCCTAGTGCAATTTATTCACTGTCCGTATTATAGACGATAGAACACTAATGCTTCTTCTTTAAAACCTAAAAAGCGCAGATTCTGAATCGTTATGCAACTTGAATGGGAGGGAATGATAAAAAAAAGAAAAACGATTTTATCCACGCAGACTCTAACCATGTGCACCAGGAGTTTTAACTACTCACCCTACATACTATACCAATGTAGGCATATATTATATTATCATGTTTTACAAAATTGGCCATAACTTAGGAACGAAAAAAGTGCATTCCAAAAATTTCAGCGATCACAGCTTACGGAATTACCTTCTCGAAAATATTTTTTTTGAAAATTTTCCGCGAGTTCGGGCAGCTTTTCTTTATGAATTTTCTCAACGGTGAAAAATTTTGTGGACAACTTTTTAAACTTCATTTTTTTTCTGAGAAAATTTGCTTTCATTTAAAAAAAACTTTGTTTCTACGATGCTTCGTTCTTGAGTTATGATTTTTCAAAGAAAAGGCTTATATGACACATTTGGACATTTTTCAACAAATTTGGCCATAACCCAAAAACTTATGAAATAACTTTCTCAATTTTTTTTTAAGAAAATTTTCCGCGAGTTCGGGTATAGTTTTTTCCGTCTTTTCTTTATAATTTTTTTCAGCTATGGAATTTTTTCCCAAGTTCATATTTTTTTTAAATTTCTGAGAAATGTGCTTTTATTTTCTAAAAAAAAATTGTTTCTATGATGCTTCGCTCTTGTGTTACGATTTTTCAAAGTAAGAAGTGTCAGGGGAAAACAAAAAAATCCACATGAATTTTACGGGAAAATAGACGACTCTGAATTTTTCTCATTTTTTTTTGTTTATATATCCATGAGCCCTGCCTGTGGGAAAAGTTCCATGAAAATCTGAGACCCTTCGGCCCAAACACGTACGGTAATAAAAAAAATGCCCTATTTAAAACCTTCGCCGCCGTTGCAGCTTAGTTATGACAATGCGTTGCAACTTTCGTTATCTTCGAAAGCAGCGTGAAGGTTTGATTTGGATCTTCATTTTCCGCATTGCGAAGATTTCGTTTTTTTACTCACTTGTCGACGACGAAGCAAGGAGCGAGAAAATGCCGGTAAAAATCAATTCCACGAAGACATGATAAATGGGTGAGCACATTCGAGCAGAAAGATTTCGCCGGCGCGGATGCCATCTACCAGGATCGCAAACAGTTGTATCAGCATCTTGAGTACTATCGAATAGTAGATTTTCTTAGAATTGCACTCCGGTCATTTGCGAGGAACATTTCTGATAGCGGATATGCTCAAAAATAATTACGAATGACATGACAGTAATGCTCGTACTGAGCATTTCCAACTCAAAGTACGAATTGCGAAAATGTGACTTTTTTCAATTCAGTTAAAATTTCATGTGTGAGCATCTATTCAAAAATTTTTTTTTCATTTGTAGAGCAATAACTTTTGAAAAAAAGCGCATCTAAAATACTCAATTTACTTTATTAAAAATATATATCTCGAAAACGATTGGTTGGATTCAAGTGATGTCTTCGAAGATATTTGAGAATACATATTTGAAGCATTTTTAGAAAAAAAATACACTGGAAGTAATATTGATCACGAATTCATGTTAAATGTCATGTAACTTTTTATTTTCGAAAACCATACACGTCTATTCTTTTAATTAGACCTGGTGTGATGGTTAGAACACTTGACTATCACGCCGAGGACCTGGGATCGAATCCCACTCCCGACAACTCAGAAAGCTTACTTTTAGCCTCAAAATTTGCCATGTAGCCTAGGATGGTCAAAAACTTCTTACTATTTTTTCTCGAATTTTATTTTTCATCCATTTCTAAAACTTTGTTAAAAGAAACAATTTTTGAGGTGTGATTAAAAAAATGATTCTATGTATAAGTTTCAATGCAAAACCATGCGAATAATAACCAACTATACTTAAGTAACAGCGAATTAAAAAAAATATTTTTTTGAGGATGCAAGCTGTAAGGTACACCGGGGCAAGTTGAAACGGGTGGGACGAAATGAAACACGAAGTTTTGAAATAGTTTTCAATACAATTTGGAATTTTTTTTCTCCGAAAGATTGTTTGAATCAAAAACTGTGTGTTATGGCATTCAAGCTGTTTAGCATCATTGGATAACATCAGGTTAGCCCGCTGTTTCATCTTGCCTCACCCGTTTCAACTTGCTCCGGTGTACCTTAACATTAACCTTCCGTAACTCGCGCGGTTGGCTACCTGCGTCAGCACTACGCTAATGCTGAGTACAAAATGCGAGATTTTTTCAACGTGTTGTACAAAATACAACAGCGCAATCGCTCGTGGGTTAATATGGTTAGATGCAGAAAAAACGTATAGTTTATCATTGAAACTTGTATGTACAATCTATTTTTTATATCGGATTTTTGGCCACCTGACAATCCACAGTGCCCGATAGGATCTCATCATGCAATTGCAGCTGCGTGACATCGCATCATAACCTGATGGTTAGCTTTGTTTGACTCGATGCGGTTCGAATGCTCACGGCTCTGTTCCGTTTTGACTCTGCTCCTCTGCTCCTAGTCCTGGGTACCTACATAGATGTTACCGCTGTTGGCAACTACTTAAGGCACCAACCAGCATCGCATGCTGGCTGGTTGGTTGGTGAGATTTATGATCTACGTTTTTACTGCTTCTTGGTAGCATCCCATCGGACGTCTCCGCACCAGTCCCTTCCGTTGTTGTTCGACCTTCGCGACGAAACGCTACTTTTTTGCGCCATCCTACCGAGGACCGAAGGATGCGCGCTGTTCAAACAATTCAAAAGCGGTGAAAAGTTTTTCATGGTTTTATTTTTTTATTTTGCTGCCACCGCTGCTGCTTTGCGATTGTTGTGGTTTTACGCCACAAAGCTGTTCAAATATGACGGGTTTAAAAACGGATTTATCTTCCGGTTCTCTGCAAGGAAGAGAGAATGAAACTCAAAGCCAGTCAGTGGCAGCCGCTTTTCTGACACCCCCACATGGATCAAATTTGCCGGTGGTTCCCGGTGCGATGGATGGATGGATGGTGATGACAGACGTGCGAATTCAGAGAGTCTCGTGAAGGCAAATGACACCGACCAAGCCCAAGGCAGCAGTCTGTGTGGGAACCAGAAGGCTCAGGTGGATTTTTGTGCCTAATTAATCGGTCTGTAGGCAGCAGCTGGAATAGGTTTAAGCTTTAGAATTTGATAACCTACCTTGTAAATCGGTAACAATTGACGTAACCATTTAGAAAGACTTTATGATTTCTAAAAACCGTAAAATAGGATAGACTGACTTGGAGGTCTTATGGTTAGCGTTCCTCATTGATATGCAGAAGATGCTGGGTTCAATCCCTGGCCCGTTCCATTCCTCCTACTTTGAATCTTTCCATCTACTTTCTGTCTTCTTTATAAATACAGAAATATTCGAAGCCAGACGCCATTAGAATCAGAAACACGATAGAGAAAGCAGTTTCTCTTCTTCCGTATATTCTTCAGTATATTCAATCTCCGACATTCCAGTATAAACGTGTGCAGACGCAAATGACTCAACGGTCCACCGTTGGGCAGGGTATCTTTAAGGCATTTCTCCGAAGATTCTTCCAGGGAGCCCGAAAAGGTTTTCTCCAATGATTCCTTCAAGCAATCTCTCTGGGATTCCTCCAGGGATTTTTCAAAAGGTTGTTCCAGAAATTCCTCCATGAATTTCTCTGAGGATTCCTTCTGGGAATTCTCCACGGATTCCTCCAGGGATTCCTCCAGAGATTTCTCCAGGCATGCTCCAGGGATTCTTCTTGAGATTCCTCAATGGATTTCTCCAGGGATTCTTCCAAGGGCTCTTCCAGGGATTCTACAAGAGATTTCTCCAGAAATTCCTTCCGGGATTCCTATGGAAATTCGTTCAGGAATTCCTCCACGGACAAATCCAGGGTTTCCCCCAGGGATTTCTCCAGGGATTCATTCAGGGATTCCTCCAAGGGTTTCTCTAAGAATTATTTCAAGGATTCTTCCAGGGATTCTTCCAGGGACTCTTCCAGGGATTCTTCAAGGGATTCCTCTAGGTATCCCTCAAAGGATTTCTTCAGAGATTCCTTCAAGGGTTCTTTCTAGATATTTTCCAGAGACTTCTCCAGGGATTCCTGCAGGGATTCTTCCAGGAATTTCTACAAGGACTCTTCCGGGTAACTATTGAGGAATTCCTCCGAATATTTTTTTAGGGATTCCTCCAGGGATATCTCCAGAAGTTTCCCTCTTCCGGGAATGTTTTCATTATTCATCTAGCAATTTTTCCGGCGACACCTCCGTGGTAACGAGCCTGAATAAAACAAAGAGGAGAAACGTCAAAATTGGAACAGTCGATTTGCTGTCATCACCATAGTTTTAATCGAGCAGGAGACCTGTCAAAACGGCAAGGATTCACCACTTTGGTATACTCGAGACACGTTACTCCGGGGATTCCTTCGAATATCCCTCCAGAGTTTCCTTCAATGATTCCTCCAGGATTTACTCCAAGGATTCATGTTGCAATTTCTACAGAGATTCATATATGTGGATTACAATGATACATATTGCCCATTTTACTGACATATTACCAGGTTTGCTCGCACTTGTCGTTAGTGGGCACAAACAGGAGTGTGTTGTGGATTGGCATCTAAGCCGAAAAGAGAGATGAGTTTGTGAAATAGGAGTGTTCACGGTGCGGCTTCGGAGTCAGTTTGGCTTTCTATTCCGCAGAACTATTACCTGCTCTGTGGCTTAGTTGGTTAAAGCGCCGGTCTAGCGAATACGGAGTCGTGGGTTCGAATCCCACCAGAACGCGATTTTTTCACAAATTTCATCTCTCAATTTGCCAATTAGCAACATTTCGTGCCTTCTAATTACAAGTTTTTCCAGTACATATGTGGATTCTTCTGGAGATCCCTCCAGGGATTCCTTCAGCGATATCTCCAGGCATTCCTCCAGGCATTCATCCAAGAATTCCTCCAGATTTCTCCAGGCATACTCCAGGGATTATTCTTGAGATTCCTTAATAGATTTCTCCAGGGATTCCTCCAAGGGCTCTTCCAGGAGTTCTTCAAGGGATTTCTCCAGAAATTCCCCGGGATTCCTCGAGAAATTCCTTCAGAAATTCCTCCAAGAACAAATCCAGCGATTTCTCCAGGGGTTCTTTCAGAGATTCCTCAAAGGTTTTCTGTAGGGATTTCTCCAAGTATTCATCCAGGGATTTCTAAAAGGAGTTCTCCAAGGATTCTTTCAAAGGTTCTTTTAAGAATTCTTCCAAGGACTATTCTAGGGATTCCTCCAAGGATTTCTGTAGGGATTCTTCTAGGGATTCATCCAGGGATTCCTCAAAGCATTTCTTCAGGGAGTCTTCCAATTATTCTTGCAGGGATTCTTCCAGGGATTCTTTAGGGGATTCCTCTAGGTATTCCTCAAATGATTTCTTCAGAGATTCCTCCAAGGATTCTTCCAGGAATTTTTCCAGAGATTTCTCCAGGCATTCCTACAGGGATTCTTCCAGGAATTTCTCTAAGGACTCTTTCGGGTAATTCTTAAGGAATTCCTCCAAAGACGCTTACGGGGATTCCTCCAAGAGTTTCTCTCTTCCGGGAATGTTTCCATTATTCCTCTAGCAATTCTTCCGACGACACCTCCGGAGATGCTTCCGGGGATTCCTTCGGATATTCCTCCAGTGTTTCCTGCAAGAATTCCTCCGAAATTTACTCCAAGGATTCCTCTCGCAATGTGGATTTTTCTGGAGATCAGCGATTTCTTCAGGGACTCCTCTGGTGAATTCTTCAAAGACTAGTACAAGTCAACTTCTCTAGGAGTTTCCTAGGGATTGCACAAGGAACTCCTTAGTTGTGGTTAATATCATTTTAAGCCATTCATATGGATTATTGGACAGTTCTTATTGAAAGCTCATGTTCAGTTCAAGATGAATTTATAGCGAACCAGAAAGTCCCCAAAAGGTGTCTATTGAATTCCAGGAGATGCCTGATATTCCACCCACCCCGGAGGGATTACCCAAATGCTGGCACGTCGTCGGACAGTGACTGATTTACGTGTCAACCCGACCCCTGCCCTCGAAACAATATACCTACTTTCACCAGCAGCGACACCAGCGTCATCCCAAAAGTTTCGGCGTAAATAAATCACATTCTGCCCTGTGATGGCATTTACCGTTCGCACCTTCCCATATGGATCAGAATCAGACCTTTGCTCGTTGACTTGGTTGTAGCAGCGCACATATTGTTCATTGGATCCCTCAACGTCTCGCATTCACTTAACCCGATGGAATCAAAATTGTTTTACATTAATTCAATCTGCGTTCACTCTGGGTGAAAGCATTTCACCCCGAGCGACACACACACTCGCACGTACACATATGTGCACTCCATCATATTTCGTAAGGAGCATCAAATTGCTAGGGGGAAAGATACATTTCTCGGCGGTGGTGTCTGCGTACACACGCGAGTTGGAGCTTCTTTGATATTTAAAAGGCTGTTTTTGTCGCACTTTGAGCTGACAGGAGCAGGAAAACTTTTAGACTTGGGAACATGTTCCATGCGTACAAGCTCTCTTAATTTGCAAGAGCTTCAACTTTTCTTGATGCCAAGAGTTTTTTTTTTTTCTTCCGTTGAACAATGTAATCATTTTGAAGAAGTGACACGATGACAGGATGGCATAGGTTATGTCGTAATTTTTCGTTGCTGTAGAAGAGTTCCTCTTCTTGTACTATACAATGACTTGATATTGACAAAGAAACTAATTATGTCCCCGGCTTTTTATTTTTATTTTTTTCGGGCACAAATTTATTACGTAGGAGAATTTTGGGTAGATTCAAATTCTTAGGGGATGAATAATGCATTGACCCCACCAATTCTTCTGGGAATTCCTCCAGAAATGTCATTGGAAATTCATCCATGATTATCTTCAGAAATTTCTCCTGGAGTTCCTCCGGAAATTCCACTGGGAATTTCTGCAGGATTTTCTCCGGTATTTGTTTCAGGAATTCCTAAGGGAATTCCTTCAGGCCGCCAAGAATACTTACAGTGAATTCTACTCCTCTGGGAATTCCTCCAGGAATTCATCCGGTTTTTCAATTATTAATTTCTCCGAGAATTCCTTAAAGAAATTCTTTGGGAATTCCTTCACGAATTCACGAAAAAAAAATTTCCTGGAACTCCTCAAGCAATTCCTTCGGAAATTCCTTGGGAATTGTTCGGGGAATTCCTCTTGGATTTTTTTTAATTCCTCCAGGAATTCCCCCGGAAATACATCTTTGAGTACCTTCAGAAATTCCTTATAAGATTCCTTCGGGAACTCCTCGTGAAGTTCCTTCAGGAATATCTCTTAGATTTTTTTTCGAATTTCTGCTTAGAGGGTTCGGAAAGTCGGCACAAGATCCCTTAGAATTCCTTCAGAAATTCCTCTTGGAATTCCTTTGGAATTTTCCTTAGAATTCCGGAAATTTAACTTGAAACTCTTATAGAACATGTTTAACCAATTCAAGTGACCAATGTCTTATTTGGAAGATTATTTCGTCAAGGATGTGTTGATATGGTGAAAAAGTGGTTCCAAAAACATTGGCCATCAGGAATCTACGACACAGGGCACCATATTGGACCTAGCCTGCATGTCCTGCAATATATTTTCCCAGTAGATGTGGAATATCTTGCAATCTGGACCATTTGGATGGATAATGTCTTCGGCAAAGTTGCTCAAAAGACTAAGAGTTTAACCATGGAAAAAATAAGTTCGAAAATCGCTCACTACGTGGCGCTAGGGTTGCTGCGAGTTTCTAGTTTAGTCCACTTGTATATCTCGTGCTCTTTCTTTTGATTTCTTACGGCAATTTATTTGGAAGCTCCTTTGATAATTATGATCATTGTTTCGTTTGGAAATTTCTTCAGAAGTTTCTTCAACAATTCTCTCTAGTTTTTCTTCTTCTTCTTTTTCTTCTTCTTCTTCTTCTCCTTCTTCTTTATGGATCTACATTCCCACTGGAACCTGGCCAGCCTCTCTTCAACTTAGTGTTATTTGTGCACTTCCACAGTTATTAATTGAAGGGCTTTCTTTGCCCGCCATTGCCTGAATTTGTATATTGTGAGGCAAGCACAATGATGCACTATGCCCGAGGAGTTGAGAAAATGTTCCCGATCGGAACGGGAATCGCACCCGCCGTCACCGGATTGGCGATCCATAGCCTTAACCACTAGGCTATTGGTTAAAACAAAAAAACTAGAAACTTTTCTCTGACAATACTGTTCCATCAGCCAACTCATAGTGAAATTATCTGGAAATATCTCTCGGGCAAATTGTTTTGGGAATGTGTTTGACAATTCCTATGGAATTTCCTTTGAAAATATTTCGGCGATTTTTTTTTGGGTGTCTTTTGGGAGTTCCTTCAGAAATCTATTTATTTTATCTTTATTTTTTAATTTCTGCTGCCATTATTTTTTATATTTCTGCAGAAATTACTTCGGGATGTCCTTTAGCAATTCCTTCAAGGTACTCTTCGGCATTTTTATGGCATTTACTTTAGGAAGGATTTTATGTTATTCCTTTAGGGTGCTCTCTGCTATTTCCATGAGCACGTTCCTGGAAATTGCTTTGTGAAAATTCTCGACAAATTCTCTGTAAAGTTCGCTGGTCTTAGTATTTGAAAATTCTTGAAGTTATTTCTATGCGGTGTCCTTCAACAATTTTATTGTAAATTCTTAGATTTTTTTTAATTTACAAGAAATTATACGATGGAGCCAACAAAGTAATAACAGATGGGATTTCAAAATCAATTATCGGAGAAATTTTCAAAAATTGCCACAGAAATTTACGAACGAATTGACAAAAGAGTTTTTTCGAGTACCTGCCGAAAGAATTTCGAAGGGGGCTATCGATAAAGATGCAAAAGTTATTGCCAAAGAAATTACCAAAGGGATTGTCGGTGAAACTTCCAAAGAAGTTGATAGGGAAAACAATGAAGGAATTGCTGAAGGAGATGTCTGATAAATTACGTTAAGAGTTATGCCGTAGGTATTGCCGTAGGTATTTTCAAAAAATCAAGTTTTAAATAATTCCCTGAATTATTGTCAGAGACATTTTCAAAAGAGTTTTCAAAAGGGGATTTAACTTGATCCAAGAAAACTCATAAGATAATACTGCAGGAATTGTTGGATAAAATTCAATTACTGAAGGGATTACCAAAGGAATTGCTTCAAGAAATTCCACCAAATGTAGTTCCAAATATGTTCAGAAGGGAATTCACAGAATTATTTATAGGAATTTTACCAAATCAATTACCAATAAAAATGCCTAAAGAATTCCACAATGAATTACCGTAGGATTTGGCAAAAGAGTGTCAAAATGTGCTTTAGAAATTTATAAAGTGATTGCCAAAGTATTTTCCAAAAAAAAACTATTCAAAGGAAATTGCAAAAGGAATTCCAAAAGAAAATCTTCAAAACATTTCTGAAGAGTTTTCCAAAGCCATTGCCGAAGTATTTCCTACAGGAAGTGATTAAGGAAGTTTCCAAAAGGTGTTGCCTATGTTTCGCTAAAGCATTTCCAGAGAAGTTTTCAATGAAATTTCAAAGTGAATGCTTAGTGCACTTTATAGATTTCCAACGTAATTTCACCACGTTGGGTGTAAATTTTAGATTAAATTTCTCTTTTATGTGCAAGCTTCTATTCTTCTGAGCAACATTTTCGAAAACAATGTGCAAGGAGATGGTTGCGTTTCAAGATTTATGATTATTTTGAGCTTCCCGTTCCAAATAACAGTAACGTTACATAATGAATTTTGATCTGAATTATTTTCTATATGAATGCTACAGTTCTTCTGAACCACTTTGTCCAAGATAGAATCCTTCAAAGTGGTCTAGTACGTTACATATCGCTCTTTGTCGTAACCTCTATGTAGCCTCTCATCCTGAAGCTTCTCCAATGAACACCAGCAATAAATCAGCTCCGACAGCCTCCTGTTCTTGCCATTGACAAGGTTGGCATAGGTAAGCTTCGGGTTACGATATGTGATCGAAAGCAGGCAAATGAGTTTATGGCATATGAACTTTCCTTTCGCTTGAGTAATACGTTTACCTTCCTACAAGCCACCAAAGCCACCAAATCGCGATCTTGGGGAAGGTTACCAACTTTTACTAACGAGTCTTTAGCCTGCGAGGCAATCATGCAAGGATGTGGTCTCTTCAACATTCCTTATTTTCCTTCTGTAAAAATACTAGGTTAATAAAAACATGTTTACGCTAATAGATCAATTAATAACAAGTATGAAAATGTTTATGTGTCCAATTTTGTCATGCCATCCGATCGGCATGATTATTTTATGAACAACAACATGGAACTTGTCTTACAACAACACAATCTCCGGAGGGATTCCCGGAGGAATCTCCGGAGGGATTCCCGGAGGAATCTCCGGAGGGATTCCCGGAGGAATCTCCGGAGGGATTCCCGGAGGAATCTCCGGAGGGATTCCGGGAGGAATCTCCGGAGGGATTCCGGGAGGAATCTCCGGAGGGATTCCGGGAGGAATCTCCGGAGGGATTCCGGGAGGAATCTCCGGATGAATTCCTGGTGAAAACTTTTACACATTAATCATTGACACTGTTTTGTGGAAATCATTTGTTTCTATCAACTCTCCAAACAGCTCATATCACAATTTTATTACATGCCATAAAATTCAACTATTGACCCATCTAAAACAAACTCATTGCAATCCATTATTCTGCTATCAACCACAAAGTGCAATATTCCTCGCCTCATCCAACCCCAGCAACCCACTGGCCGATCAATGATTTGAAATTGATTGAACCAGCTTATTGCTTTTGCTTCCGGTCATTTCTATGCGGTCACGGATAGTACTGGCCACTCAGTACAACAGAACTTCAGACACCGAGATGAGCAATCAGTAGCAGCAGCATCTCCCACAATACATAAATCATCTTCGGCGGTGGTCCCTACCTCTAGTAGGAAATGTGGCACACAGATTGAGATTGATGCTTTGGCGTAATAAATCTTCCAGATGGCTTGGCTGACTTGGTGCGGTATCGATCTCCTCTCTCGCTCCAAACTAATTGAATCGCTTGACAGCTAATCTGAAATGCTAATTTGCACTTTCCGGTTCGGAAAAGGGTGACACTTAGGGGGAAATTTCGCGGCACGTTACTAGCTGCGATGAGGCACTTCCACACGCAGGTACGTTTATGCTGTAGGTCAGAGCATTAGGTGTAATGGTTTTCAATTCATTACATTATCGCGGTTGAATAAACAGCTAATTTAGGTGAATGTCTATGGCAGAGTGGGTGGTGGAGCGGGTGGAAAACAACGTGCATTAAGAGCAATTTCATTCATTATTCAACTGTTCGCTGAAAGTGAAGCTTGTGGTAATGGGCGCTGAGACCAGTAGCGAGGAAAAAGCGCTATCCGAGAGTGCAGTGTTAGGATGGCTTAGAATAGTACCAGGAAATAGACCAAAAACTGTGTCAGGAACTTTAACAACTGCAAATTCCGTTAGATTTTCTACGACAACGAATTTCACTTAAAATCTGAAATTCGACTAGCATTACCACTAGCATTTCTTTCAGGATTTCCACCTTCAATGAAGATATATTGTTCGAGTAAGTTTGCAATTGCTGTAACTGTATCGTATAGGTATTACGTACAATAATCCAAACAAGTCTAGTGTGAAAAGTGATTCCCCAGAGTACCACCGGTCCTTGCGCGCGCGGACCCAGTTACTGGGTAATATCGGTGCCTCGTGCAAACATAAAAGAAGCCAGTAGTAGTATCTGTTCCGAGCAGGACGATGCAATGCTCTACTCATTGTATTACTGCCATTAAACCGCAAATGAGTCCATTCCACGTACCTCCTCCCTGTACGTACACAACATGCATAAACCAGATTGTAAGTCCGAGTATCGTCGCCGTCGTCGTCGCCGGTAGTGGTTCGTGGTAACTGGTAACACTCGAAACGTTTCATTTGTGATAATGGAAATGAGATTTCGCGAAGCATCATTTGTTACGTTGATCGCATTGGCAGGTTTCAACGTCGTCACCGTCTGTGCCACCATCAAACGTCGACCTCACGTGTGTGGTTCTAATGACTCACATCGGGTTGTAAATGGACTTAGTTGATGTGGTTGAGCGGGATCGAAGATAACGATAATTATACGATCTGAGTTTGCTGCAGATGAGATTTTGATTAATTGGATGACTTTCTTTTACCTCATCTATATTTTTTTTCAGGTGTGTAAGTTTTTAACGTCTACGCAGTTATGTCGGAGTTCCCTTGTTTCTCACAGTTCTCCTTCTTGGTGTAACTGTGACAAAGTTCGTTTCTCAGCTAATTGTTCTTTGAGTACTTCCAAGAGCTTTCTCTGCCAATGAATTTACTTATAAGTTCAAATACACATTATTCAGAATAAATTAAAAAAAAAAAAACAAGACGCACACACCGTCTACAGCCCGAGGCTGAACAGACTGAATGAAACTTAACACTAGACAAGGGACACACGGAGCATGCATCAGTGGATACGGAGAAGAAACTATTTTCACGAAAAGTTTCATCGCCCGGAGCGGGAACGGAACCCTCACCCCATAGCATGGTGCGATTAGAAGCTTGGTGACCCTAACCGCAAGGCTACGAAGCTCCACCCTTATTTATCCATCTAGCGGTGACTGCACCTTTCTCGTGCCCTCTAAAACCCAAAATCCATTTCATAGAACTCGAAATCATATCGTTTATCTGACTTTTGACGTTTGATCCGAATGTTAAACTCTTAAAAAAACGCAATCTTGAGTTTTGAGCCGCCATTTTGGATTTAAGTCCGCCCTTTGAGAAATTGTGGTTGCCATTTTTTGAACTCTAGACTTCTTTCTCATACCAATTATACCCATTAGACTGGGTCAACAAAGTCGATTTTTGAAACAATGCTTTTTTGACTCCTTTTAGCGTCCAAAACAACTGTGCAAAATTTGGGAGCGATTGGTTGCGTCCCCGTATTCCGCATTGTGATTGAAATTTGTATGGAATTTAGTATGGGAAAACGTGGTTTTTTGCATTTTTCTCATAAATTGAAATTTTTTGTCTAAAACTATCTAACTAATGACGTTGAAGTGTAGCCTAGGATATGCCGAAAAACATTTCCGAGGACCGCAAAGTGATCCGACACTTGTGAAAAAAGTTACAACGCACAGATTGCCCGGTGGTGCTTATCATTTAACATGTAAAGGAATAACATCAATAATAAAATCTCAGTTTTTGGCCTAAGTTACCAAGCGAATAACTTTTTCCACAAGTGTCGGATCACTTTGCGGTCTTCGGCAAAGTTTTTCGGTATATCCTAGGCTATACTTAAACGTCACTAGTTCAACGGTATTAGACAAAAGAATTCAACTTATGAGTAAAATGTATAAAAGTACGTTTTCCCATACTAACTTCCACACAAATTTCAATCACAATGCGGAATACGGGGACGCAACCAATCGCTCCCAAACTCTGCACAGTTGTTTTGGACGCAAAAAGGAGTCAAAAAAGCTTTGTTCCGGGTTTATGCGGTCAAATTTAAAGTTTCTCCATACAACGTTGACCCACTCTAATACCCATACTTAATGGTTTTGGAGACCGAAGATGCATTCAATATCCGCCATCTTGAGATTTTGGCCGCCATCTTGGATTTAAGATCACCATCTTGGCTATTCTAGTCGCCATTTTTGGTTTCCGGACATCTTTTTTACAGCAAATATATCCATAATACATGGTTTCGGAGCCTAAAACTCTATTAAACAACCATCATCTTTGGACTCTGAACATCTTTCCCATTCCATGGTTTATCCCCATGGTTTTGAAAACTAAAACTCAAACAACAATCAAATATTTTAAGTTTTGATCTGCCATCTTGAATGTTGGGCAGACATCGTGGAATTTCTGATTTCCAAAGTTGAATTCCACACAAAATTCGTGAATTATGCTTGAGGTTCCCAGGTAACCACTAAGCATTTGGATAAGCCGTAGAGCAGACCGTATTAAGCATTTGAACTGCTTGCTGCCCTACATCAGCAGTTCGAATGCATAGCTGCCTTGAAGTAGCATAAGCTGTGCTGCTCAAAAGCTTGTAGCTGTTAATTAGCACTTCAACTGCTTGAGGTGTTTTCGCCTTGAAGCAATCAGAATGCTTTTTAACTGCTCTTCAAATGCTAAGAGCAAAGAGTATGGAAGATATGTTACGTGTTTGATAACGCATGTTGTCTCTTTCTTACATAGTCTATGCCTCTGTTGACATATTTGTACATCTGAGTTCCTTATTCATTTTTCCCTAGGTTTTTCCCGTACTCATCCAAAAGCTCCACAAAAAACATTGCTGCAGCTGGTTCAGATTAGGAACATGGCCATCGAACAATTAGCATGTATAATTTCGTCTAAAAGTATGTACCGAATCGGTGAATGCTTTGGCGGGTCATAAAATTATGCGGAAGAGGGAATCATATGCTAGATCGAAGAGGGAATGAAAATGCTTTGTACACAGAAAACAAGTTTTGGATGTTGGAACTGAAGCTGCTTCCGAATTATTCTTTATATTGGGGGTTAAATCAACACACGCCATCGGAACAGCTGTGGCGTATCCTGTAGCGTGCAGCAGAAACTTTAGCAGCAAACATGGATGAATAATCTCTGGATCGTAAGTTCAAATCCAAATAACTATTAAAATATGCAAAAAAGCACTATCAAATATCAGCTGGAGTGTGCAAGGACGAGGAAGCGCGAAGAGCGAGGAGCGGTCGTAAACCTATTTTTGTTTTGTTTTGCTCGACGAGGCGTTACGCTTCTTTGACATTTTGATACGACGTTCCTGAAGGTGCTGCACTCAGGCAGCCCGTTATTTTGCCAAAACCTGCTGTGTGGTAGCACTATAGGTGCATATACGGCCAATTAGCATTAAATGCCTTGTCGTAAGGACTACTATAATGCTGGAGTAATGCTATTTTAAATGCTTCCTGGTTACTTGGGTTACAAAAATCAGCACAGTTTGATGAGTCAAATGATAGGGTTCAGATTTTTACATACCCAATTCCACCGGTGCTGGTCCGGATCACTAAAATGGCCATAGCTCCGGAACGCCTTGACGAATCCGGCCAATGGGAAGCGCCTTAAAAGTGAGTGACCTTTTTTATACACAGACATACATACACACATACAGACATCATCTAAATTCGTCGAACTGAGTTGATTGGTATACGTGACTGAACCTTCCGAGCCTTTTATTGAAATCTCGTTTTTGAGTGAACATATAGCCTTTCAGTACACTTTGATGTACGAGAAAGGCAAAAATATGATTTTGCATTTGTATATCGTGGGGCAGATAATCTCTCTATGCCTAAGAAAGTCAAGGACGAAAAAAGTCCTGAATCAACTAGGAATCTAATCTATCAACCTTAACATGACCTCGTTAAGTACTCTCGCGTTACTGCTCCCGCATGAAGGGGCCTTTGGAAAGGGGCCTGCAAAACGGTGAGTCGATAAGGAGAGCGTCCAACAGAGCTGTGATCCTCACAAGTTCCTACCTGATGCTTCCACGGGTCAAGCGAGAACAAAGACCGTCATCTAAGAGTTGTGTGCCTCGCTGGTAGTGTAGCATAGTCCTTCTAACTCCAGCTAGATTGAGGAGGCACGTCCTAAGCGTCTGTTCATAAAGAAGGTGCAGCTCAAACAGCGTCTGTTCTGGCATCCAGCGGCTGAGTATGAAATGCTGTATCTTGTCAGCTATACCTAAGGAGGCAGCCCCTTCAACGCGATATAGGCAGCGCAGCCCCGGTAAGGTAGCCTGCTGAAAACATTCAAACACCAATAAAAGCAATAGTAGAGTAAACAGACTGATTCAACGGCAACAGACCCGGCAACGAATTGAGAACAACGATTGAAAAGTCGGATCTTGGAACGTGAGAACTTGGATCGAACCCGCACGTGTTGGGCTCATGAACTGCAGTATGGCCGCGTTAACGTGGTAGCTATCCAGGAGATACGCAGGCTCAATTCCGGGGAACGCGAATTCCGAGCGGTGGATCCCATCGTCAACACTTCATTCAAGTACCACATCTACTACTACAGGGTGCGGCAGGAAAAAATGCGAAAAGTTCAAGGCACTATTACACGCTAAATATGGGATATATATATGACTATTTTTTTATGACAGTGTATCAGTCAATGTCTATATTCTAGCACTGAAAAATAAAAATGAACATATTCGATGTTTAATATGTGATAATGTGGGCCTAATAAGCGGATACCAATAAACTGCGCGCCCAATGGTCAATAAACAAAATGACTATAACAGTAACAAAATTTGCTCAAATTCGATGAACAACCAGACCACACTGATCCAGAGCCATGAAGTTTCACATACTAGATGAAATAAGTACATATATTTGATGATATTGTAGAGAAAATCAAAAATTTTGTTTTATCAGAAGCGAAATTTAGCGACCTGTGTGATTTTCTGCGGTTTGAAAATTCTGGTTGTCTTCATCTTCAGGCGCCGCCCTGTAAAGGTTAGTGACCAAAATGGGAATTTTTTAATTAACTTTTCAGAAAACTAGCCTATTATAGATCATGGAACGTTGAAACATAGATTGGTTAATGTCAAATGGACGAAAATGAGGTTTGAAGTTGAAAAACACTTTCGCATTTTTTCCTGCCGCATACTGTAGAGTGATCTAAACTGAACGAATGCTACAACAACAACCTTACAGGATTGCTCCAATAGCATAATCCGGAAATTCCCTACAGGACTTCTACTTCAGGAGTTCACCAAGAATTTCTCCTACAATAATGCATGCTTATCTCCAGGATTTCCCTGATTTTTTTTTCCAGGATTTTCTCGAAAATGTCTGAAGGACTTGCAGGGGCATATTTATACGAGTTTCATAAAAAAACACTTGGGAATCCCTTTAGGAGTTCCTCGGATACTCAAAAACTTCTCCATGAGTCCCTCAGAAATGTATAGAGATGTACGCCGAGACTATATCTACGAGTTTCTAGTGAATTCTTCCAGGATTTATCGAGATATCCTTGACGAGTTTCGTGGAAGCTTCTCGGAAAGTTCTTCAGGAGCTCGTTTGAAATTCCTTCAGGAGATCCTCAGAAATTATTCCGGAAACTCCTCGAGAATTCCTACAAGAGTTCCTCGGGAATTCCTCCAGGAGTGCCTCGGGAATTTCTCCGGGACCTACTTGGGAATTCCTCCGGGAGTTTCCTGAGGATTCCTCGGGTGTCACCCGAATATATCTCCAGGAGTTCCTTGAAACTCCCCCAGGTATTTTTCCCGTAAGTTCCTTCAGGAATATCTCCGGGGATTCCTCCAGGAATTGCTCCAGTGATTCGTCGTGAAATTTCTCCAGAGATTTCTTCTGGAATTTTCACAGGGGTTTCTTTAAGAATTACTTTAGGAATTCCTCCAGGAGCAACTCCAGAAATTTCTCCACGAATTACTCCAGGAGTTTTTCAAGGAATTGCTAAAGGATTCTTAGAGGGATTCCTCCAGAAATTTCTCCAGAATATGGGATTACTCCAGGAAATATTGAGTAATTCTACCAGGAATTTCTTTATTAATTCTTCTAGGAAATTCTCCAGAAAATCCTTAAGAAATTGTTCCAAAAATAACTCCTGAAATTCCTTCAGAAACCCCTGCAAGAAATTCTCCAGGAATTTCTCCAAAAAATTCTCCTGGAATTCCTACAACATTTTTTCCGGGAGCTCCTCTAAGAATTCTTCCAGAAATTCCTCCAAGAATTCTTCCAAAAGCTTCTCTACGAATTCTTCCAAGAAATCCTCCGAGGCCTCCGCTAAGGATTCTAATAAGGATCCCTCTAGGAGTTCCTCCAAAAATTTCTTCAGGACGTACTCCCTAGAGGAATCCCTAGGGGAATTACACCACTTCACGATTGACGATTAACGGATTCCTTCACGATGAACTTCTGATATTCCTGCAGGAATTACGTTAGTAATTCCACAAACAATAACTTCAAAAAATCCTCCGGGGTATAACTTTAGAAATACCTTCAGGAATAACTCCAGAATGATTTCTGAGCATGTCCTCCAGAAATTACCTCGATATTTGCTCTAGAAATTTCCCCAGGGATTCCCTCAAAGTGCAGTTTCTGAAAGAATCCCCTTGTTAATTTGTAAAGGAATCCCTTACGAATGTCCTAGAGGAATCCCTAGATGAACTCCTGAAGGATTTACTGGAGGAATTCCTGAAGGAATCTTCGGAAATATTCTTAGAGGTTTCCCTGGAGGAATCTCTTTAAGAATTCCTGAAGAATTCCTGGAGAAATCCTTGAAAAAATTCTTGCAGAAATTCCTGGGGGATTTTCTGCGGGAATCTTTGAGGAATCCTTGGAGAAAGCTCCAAAGGAACTCCTGGAGGAATCTCTAGGAAAACCCCTGAAGAAATTCCTGTGGAAATCTCTGGAAAATTCGAGGATGAATACTTAGAGGGATTCCTGGAAGAATCCCTGGAGGATTTCCTGAAGCAATTCCTGAAAGAATTCCTGGAGAAATCCCAGAAGCAATTTCTTGAGAAATCCCTAGAGAATTCCTGGAGTAATCCTTGAAGATACCTCTGGAGGAGTCCCCGAAAAAATCCCTTACCGATTACCTGAAGGAATTCCTCAAGGAACCCCTGAAGAGTCACTAGGGATTTCTTGGACGTACACCTGGAGGAACTCGTGGAGAAATCTCTTGAGGAATTCCTGGAGGAATCCTTGGAGAAAGCTTCCAAGGAACCCCTGCTGAAATCTCAAGGAAAACCCCTATGAAATGCTTGGAAAAATCCCCGGAGGAATTCCTAGAGGAATTCCTGAAGGAATTCCTGGGAAAATCTCTGGAAGATTCAAGGATGAATATCTAGAAAAATTCCTGGAAGAATCCTTGGAGGATTGCTTGGAGGATTTCCTGAAGCAATTCCTGAAAGAATTCCTGGAGAAATCCCTGAAGCAATTTCTTGAGAAATCCCTAGAGAATTCCAGGAGTAATCCTTGAAGACATCTCTGGAGGAGTCCCCGAAGAAATCCCTTAACGAATCCCAGGAGGAATCCCTCAAGGAACCCCTGAAGAATCCCAGGGGACTTTCTGGACGAATCCCTGAATGAACTCGTGAAGAAATCTCTTGAGAAAATCTTGGACGTATCCCTGGGGGAATTTGTAAAGCGATTCTTGACAAAAGTCCTACAGGAATCTCTAGAAGAACTCCTGAAGGAATCACTAGTCGATTTCTTGAAGATCTCTTGAATCTCTAGCAGAACTTCTGGAGGAATTCCTCAAGGAATCCCTGCAGAAAGTCCTGGGAGAATTCCCGGAGGATATCCTGGAGTTATCTCTGCAAGAATGCTGGAGAAATTCCTGGAGGAATCCTTGAAGGAATTCTTGAAGAAATCCCTGGAAGATTTTCTGTAGGAATCCCTGGAGTATTTCTTGGAGGAATTCCTGAAGTAATCCCTAAAGAAATTTTTGGTGGGATCCCTGTAAGACTTCCTGAAGGAGTTTCTGGGGAAATCTCTGAAGGAATTCTAAGAGGAATTCCAAGAGAAATACCAGAAAGAATCCCTGGAGGATTTCTTGGAAGAATCTCTGGAGAAATCTCTGAAGGAATTTTTGGAGGTATTCCTGAAGCAATCCCTAGAGATATTCATGAAGGAATCCCTGGACGAACCTCTGAGGGAAACCCTGAAGAAATCTTCGAAAAAGCCCTAGGAGAATTCCTGGACGTAGTTTTGGAGGAACTCCTGGAAAAATCTCTCGAAAAATTACTTGAGAAATTCTGAAGTAGTTCCTTGAGGAATCCCTGGAGGATATCTTAGAGAAATTCTTAGACAAATTTTTGGAGGTATCTTTTGAGGAATCCCTGGAGAAGTGCTTGAAGGAATCATTGGTGGAATTCCTGCAGTAATATCAGAAGTTGTTTCTAGAAGAATTCTTGGAGGATTATCTGGAGGATTTCCTGGAGGTTCTGGTGGAATTTATGCAGGTATTCTTGAAGGAATTTTCGAAGGAATTCCTTGAAAAATCCTTGGAGATTTTCCTGGAATAATTCTTTGTGGAATTTATGGAGGAATTCCTAGGGATCCTTGTTGGAATACTTGACGGAAATCTCGTAGGAATACCTGGAGGAATTATTAGAAACAAATTTGGAAGAATTTTTGGATCAACTCTTGAAGCATTCATAAAGGAATTCTTGTAGGAGTTATTGGAGAAATTTCTAGAGTTATTCCTGTATGAATTCCTGAAATAATTTCTGTAGGAATCTCTCGACGGTTTTCTGAAGGAATTCTTAGAGGAATGTTAAAAGGAATTCCTAGTGGAATTCCTAAAGAATTCGTGGAGTAATCCCAAAAGTATTATTTGAAGGAATTTTTGGAGGAACGGAGTTTTTGAAGGAATTCTTGCAGAAATACTCGGAGGAATTCATGGAGGGTTTTCTGTAGCCGTTTTTGGAAGAATTCCTGGGGGAATGACTAGGAGAATTTAAAAAAAAACTCCTTAAAGATTTCAAGGAAAAAATCCTGGAGGAATTATTGAAGGAATTCCTGGAGGGATGGCTAGAGAACTTCTCGGAGTAATTTCTGGTAGAATTTTTGAAGAAATTTTTGGAGAAATTTCCGAGTAAATCTCTAAAATATTTCCCCGATAAATCCCTGGAGTAATCAAGGGAATTTTCTTGAGAAAATGCTGGAAATTTTCCCTGGAGTATTCAAGAAGAGATATTCAAGAAGAAATTTGTGGAAGAATTCTTCGTGGAATTCCTGAAGAATTCCTAAAGTTGTACGAATTCCGTGAAACTTTTTGGAGATATTTCTTGTAGAATGCCAGAAGGAAGTGACGGAAGAATCCCTGGAGTGATGCCAGGAGTAATTTTGGAGCAATTTCTAGAGGATTTCCTGTCGTTTTCTGGAGGAATTTATAAAGGAATTGTTCGAGGAATTCCTAAGTTATTTTCTTGAAAAATCTCTTGAGGATTCTTCGAGGACGTGCTGAAGAAATTCCTGAAAGGATTCTAGAAGAACTTCTTGGCGGGAGTCTAGGAGGAATTCTTGGCAGAATTGTTGAAGGAACATTTATAAGAATTCTTGAAGGAATTTCTGGACTTATACCTTTAAAATTCTTCGAGGAATTCCTGGGGTAACTTTTGGAGGGATTCTTGGAGGAATTTTAGGCAGAAGTATTGGAGGGGTTCCTAGAGACATTCTTGGGCAAATTCCTGTAAGAGTTTTTGGACGAATTCTTGGCAGAACTCTTGGAGCAGTTCCTCGAGAAATTCTTGGGGAATCCCTGTAGGAATTATTGGAGAAAATACTTGAGAAATTCTTAGAAGAATTCGTGGACGGATTCTTCGAGGAATTCCAGGCAGAAGTGTTGCAGAAATTCCAGAAGGATTTTGAAATTGATCTGAAGATGACTATGATATCATTAAATCACTTTTCTATATTTACTAAAGCGACTCCAAACTTTTTGTCGATGACAACAAGAGTTAATTTAGTCAATAACTTTGTTATTAGATTGTTTAGCTTTGTTCCGTATGTACGAGCTGCCCGTGCCGAACTACCCCTGCATCATAGACATCTCAGTACGAAGGAGACGCATGGTTGGTGATCCGTTTGCTCAATTTCTTCGTAGGCAAGCAGACTGAACCCAAAATGAAGGCAACCTAAAAAATGTGTTTCCATGAAAAGGCCACCATTCCAGACAAATCCAACATCCGATGCAGACACTGACTGGACTAAGACCGGACCGGGATTTCTAAATTGATTAATGCTGTTAGACCAGCAATGCCGTCGTCGGTATCAACATTCCCTCATACACAAACGCACACAAACATCAAGCAGCAATGTGCTTGAAGAGACCGAGGAAATCATACACCAAGCAGAATCTGCAGCAATAGAAATTCTCTTTTTCCTCATCAGTGCGCTAAAACCTTGGGTATTAGTGTCTACCCTGAGCCGGTCGTAACCAACCACTCACTCTCAAGACGATACTGATTACTGCGAATCACCGACGGCGGCGGCGTGACGACCGACAACGGACGTAAGAGTGCGAGGTCTACAGCAATAATGGGTGGCGGCTGCGGTGGGCGCTGGCTGCTGTGAGATGTTTTGCCAGCATTGCGGTTCAATCCATCCTCTACTACGTCGTCGGTGATGTTTGTGCAGGGGATCTTTGCACCTGACTTGAATCACGACATATGCTTCCATCAGACATCAGCAGCACCGACGTCCTTCGTACGTACCCACACACACACACACAGACATACACTCAGGGAGAAAGTCAGCCGTCAGGATCAGGTAAACGGGGATAAGATTGGTTTCAGAATGGCAAACAGCAGTCAGTAGTGTGGAAAGCAAACGATACGGAGAAGACTGAATCCGGCTGAATAAATAATGAGCTGATGCGGCTTTCCACTTTGCCCATATTGGTGGTGCATGTTGGGGCACTCGGGTGGGTCAGGAAGCCACTTGGAGATGTTTGCAGGACATGCCAAATGGATTATTGGTTTAAAAAAAGATGCAGTGTTGATTCCATAAATAGTTTCTTAAATAACCTTTTTTTTATCTGTATTAACGAGATTTTTAGCCCTGGGCTAGTTCATCTCGGGACCCACGCTTTACTTCCGTTCCGAAGGAAGAACTCACATTTTGCGAGTTTGTCGGGAGTCCTAAATAAGCTATTTTTCATTACACTTCTACTGTTTCGTCAAAGTAGCAACATGTCACCCCAGTACCGCTATAAAAAAGGCATTACCCCATCACTGTGAATATCACGAGACAGTGAACTAATCCATTCGTAACCAACCAGTGGCAGTGACCAACCCAAACTTGCTCTCGCGTCACGTCGTTGCATCGTAAAAGCAGCTCCCTGAAACCCATTCAATCCCGAAAATAACCGCCACTTACCTTAGTTTCCTATTTTTGTGCACCGATATGATAACAAGTGCATTCCCTAGCACAGCCCCGATGATGATCGATCCGAAGATTGAACTTTTCATACACAGTACGCCCACCTCCAGGAAGCGGTCTTCGTCCGGATTGGAGAGTGCCGTCGTAGTCCCGTTGGCAGTCGTGATCAGATCCGTCAGGGTGGGCGTTACGGGAGACGAGACCGTTCCGTTGCCCCCGTGGTACTGGTAGGGTAACGATGAGTTTGCCACCGCCAGTAATGGATCCAGCGTGACTGCCGTGACCGGCTTGGGAACCATCTCCGCTCCGGCCAGCATTGCTCTGAGGGCCATCAACACGTTTCTGCCGGCTTCGTGCTTCTCGCCACAGCCATTGAACTTCACTTGCTCGCCTTGACACACGCGATTTATCTATTTACAACCGACGACGCTCCGCACACTTTCTTAGAACCAACCCCCAAAACGATTCCCTCACATTCACACGTAAGAGCTTCACCGTTTGACTCGAGCACGGTACTTCCTCCGGATTCTCACTTTCCTTCGACTTTCTTCTTCTTCTTGCTTGGTATTTATTGCACACTCTTAGCTCTAATTATGACGATAATTAAATTATTATTACTTTTTCACTTGCGACGACGAGTGCTTCCTTTTGCTTTTTCCTCCCCACATGAGACACTTATCGCAGCGCGGCGCAGCGGGGTGCTCCCAGTCCCAGTGCTACTGAAGGCCGCCCGGTGCAAACACATGATATTCGTTACGAAGCACGCCGGTTCGCCCTGGAATGGGAAAATAATATGGAGTTAGTACCTACATGTGGGAAATGGGAAAATAATTATGGGGAAAGGTACTGTTGTATGTATATGCCGTACGTAGCATTTCATCGTCTTGAGATGATGAAGGTTCTGGTACCGAGAAACGTTTTTCTTTTTATCGGAAATTAAAAGCATCGATTTATTTCGACGTAACTTTCCTTCAAACGAGTGTTACAATAATATCATTACTTCACTAAAAGGAATATTAATTGAACTAATTATTGTGCACTCTTACTCTTACAAATTGCTTAGGTTAGTTATCTTTATTAGAGAGATTTTCAGCCCGGGGCTGGTTCATCTCTTGAATTACGCTTGAGGTAAATATTGAGCAGAGGATAAAGGGGTTTGTAAGACAGGTGGGACATGCCCTACGCTTCTATGGATGGGATAGTCAGTAACCTGTCCGTGTGGTATGCAGGGATGGGAACACTCACTTCGAAAGCGTTACACTCCCTTGCTGTTTTCTCAGCTCAGAAGTGTGCAATTAAGAAACGATGTATGGACGACTTTTGTCTTGTGATTTTGTCTAAAACAGGGGTTCCCAACCTTTTTGAGGTGGCGACCCCCTTTAAGAATTGTCAAAACATCCGCGGCCCAATGAAAATTTTTTTAGTAACATCGCGGCCCCCCTAGACTGGTCCCAGGGGGCCGCGGACCACCGGTTGGGAACCCGTGGTCTAAAAGTTTGCAGAATACAATAGGGGTCGCACACGTATACCGATGTCATGAGGATTCTACGAAGGCAGCTCTCCACGAGGTGAATGTAAATTACATTCACCTCGTGGAGAGTCGCTTTCACAGCTCTGTCACGACTTTGGAATTCAGCAAGCTTCAGCAAGTGTGTTTTCGCCGCGGATTGAAAACAAAAACTACCGTATTCTAGAACCGACAGAATGGTTGTTTGGTACAGCCTGATCAGATCTTCCGGATGCGCTCCTCACCGGTAATAGTTCGGTAATAAAGTTGATTCGCTTTTGGCACTTCTGTATCAGATACACAATGTGCCATTTGGAGTCGAACCAGACGCCGAGATATTGAGAAGAAATGCTATGAGTGATTGTCTTACCCATCAGAACGAGCGAAAACTTCACCGGTTTATGTTTTTGAGAAAAGACAACCATCTCAGTTTTCTCCGGAGAGAATTCGATACCCAGCTTGAGAACCCAAGTAGACAAATTGCCCAAAGTATCCTGTAGTGGTTTCGGCTGTTCGGGCTCGAAAGAAGTTGATCATCAATATTAATTTCTATTCCCGATCAGCCTAGATAGCTGTGTAGTGTCGGTAGCAGTTCCTTCAACTGGCTATGAATAACACTACGGACCGTCTGTTCCGGTGGTAAGAGTCCACTAACAGATGACCCCTAATTCATGGTGTCAAGCGGCTTAATGCGTACCGTGCCTAGGAATGAATGGTTAGGGAGGTCTAATAAAAACCTAGCCGCTAACGGTGCCTGTGGAGTACCAGGGCACCCTCCACAGTATTTTTGCCCTTACTGTGTTAAACGGAGCAATGACGCAGTAGACCTTATTTGTCTCCGGGATAATCGGCCACTTTTCTTACGTCTCAATTCCGAGGCTTAATAAAAGTGGGTAAATGTATATTTTCATGACTGGAATCAAGTTTGTACAGGTAAACCTTCATCACGCAAAAGGTGCTTCTGCTGTGTGTAGTCGAAGGTTTAAAAAAGAAGGACTGGAAGTGGCGCTTATTCAAGAGCCATGGTCCAATAAACGAAAGATTCTTGGAGTTCTGACACAAAATAGTAAACTATTTTATGATGAGCAACAAGATTCACCCAGAACCGCTGTCTTAGTACGTAAAACGTTAAAATGTTATCCTATTACAGAGTTTATCAGAAGGGACATTGTTGCGGTCATGGTAGAGGTACCAACCACTAGGGGTAAAACTGAGATCGCTGTGGCTTCAGCTTACTTTCCTGGTGATGTTCCTGAGGTACCTCCTCCTGAGATCGCATCATTTGTTCAATTCTGTAAAGAAAACAACAAATCGTTCATCATTGGCTGTGACGCCAATGCGCATCACACGGTTTGGGGTAGTACGGATATTAACAGTCGAGGTGAGTCACTATTAGAGTATCTGTCTTCGAACAATATAGACATTTGTAATAATGGTGATAATCCTACTTTCTTAAATGCAATCAGACAAGAGGTCTTGGATCTAACACTGTGCAACGCTGCAATCTTTGACAAGATCACAAACTGGCACGTGTCAGATGAGATTTCTCTAGCTGATCATAAACACATAATCTTCAATTGGAGCGGTGGAGATTATTCTAGAACTGCATTTAGAAATCCCAGGAAGACAAACTGGGATCAATATGTAGAATTGTTGAATTCGCATTCATTTACGATGGGGGAAACTATCGATTCAACCCAAAAGTTGGAATCATTTTCTCAAAGAGTAAATGAAAGTATCATCAATTCCTTTAACAGCAGTTGTCCCACCATACAATCGTCTTCTACTAGAGACGTGCCATGGTGGAACTTTAAACTGGATCGCCTAAGAAAATTTTCTCGTAAATTGTTCAATAGAGCGAAACAAACGGGAGATTGGACTCAGTATAGGAAAGCCCTGACTGAGTACAACAACGAAATACGAAAATCTAAAAGAAAATCTTGGGTGCTGACATGTGAAAACATAAACAGTACTCCTGTAGTTGCTAGACTACAAAAAACGCTTGCAAAAGATCATGCAAATGAATTGGGAAATCTGAAGCGTGACGATGGAGCTTTTACCAAAACTCCTCGTGAAACTTTGGATTTAATGATGGAAACCCATTTTCCAGGTTCGGTTCTAAGTGTGGATTCCAATGATACTATATCTCTGGAAGGTGAAGGCTGTACTAGTATAAACTCAATGGAGTCAAATAGTACAGTAAACACCGCCTCAGATTTAGCGGATGAAATCTTCACGAAGGCCAGAGTGGAAAATGCGATAAGATCTTTTCAGCCTTTTAAATCTGCAGGAGTTGATGGGATATTTCCAGCACTGATTCAAAACGGAGAAGCGGTGTTGGTTCCATCACTAATTGAGATGTTCAAGGCTAGTTTGAGATTGAATTTCGTTCCATCAAAATGGAGACTTGTAAAAGTTATCTTTATCCCGAAAAAGGGGAAACGAGATAAAACGCATCCGAAAGCATATAGACCAATTAGTCTTTCTTCAGTATTGTTGAAGACTACGGAAAAGGTTTTGAAGGATTTTATCAATTCTTCTTACATAAAAGAGCATCCCCTGTCTGACTTCCAGTTTGCTTATCAATCTGGTAAGTCAACGGTTACGGCACTTCACTCGCTAGTAACAAAGGTGGAAAAAACGTTCTATGCTCTATGCGCCTTTTTAGATATAGAAGGAGCATTTGATAATGCCTCCTATTCATCTATGAAGCGTGCCATGGAGAATAAAAACTTCGACCAATGTATCATACATTGGATTCATACTGTGCTTGCAAAAAGAGAAATCACCTCTGAGCTGGGAAGTTCTTCTATAACAGTAAGGGCAACTAAGGGTTGCCCTCAAGGAGGAGTCCTCTCATCACTAATGTGGTCCTTAGTTGTAGACGATCTTCTAAGAAGCTTGAAGGAAAGAGGTTTCGAAGTTGTGGGCTTTGCAGACGATATAGTCATAATAGTGAGAGGAAAATATGACGAAACTGTTTCGGAGAGAATGCAAAGGGCCCTAAACTATACACATTCATGGTGTATTAAGGAGGGCCTTAGCATCAACCCGTCAAAAGTCGTAATTGTCCCTTTCACTTGGAGAAGGAAGATCAACCTAAAAGCTTTTCGGCTTGGAGGGATACAAATTCATCCTAGTGATCGAGTCAAATACTTAGGTTTGATTCTGGATGCCAAACTGAACTGGAATGCTCAAATTGAGTCCGTGATCGGTAAAGCAACAAGTGCGTTCTGGTTATGCTTCAAAACTATTGGCAGGAAGTGGGGCTTGAAACCAAAAATGATAATGTGGATTTATACTGCCATAATCCGCCCAAAAGTGACGTATGCTTCGTTTGTTTGGTGGCCAAAAACAAAAGAGGCTACCACGCAATCAAAGCTTGCGAAAATCCAACGTCTTGCGTCCATTGCTGTTACAGGAGCGATGCGTAGCACTCCATCAAAAGCTTTAGATGCGATTCTCAATCTGCTACCTTTGCACGAGTACGTGCAATTAGAAGCAGAAAAGGAATTGCTGCGACTTAAACGAATTGGAAAGTTTATGCCAGGTGATCTTGTAGGTCACCTGAGCATTTCACAATACTTCCAAAATAGGCCAGTAATGAAAATGATTAAAGACTGGATGAAACCTGTGGAGAACCATGATGTTCCTTACAAGTTGCACGAAACAACTCGTGCAGATTGGGAAGTCGGAGGTCCCACTGTTCGTCAAGGATCAATCAAATTCTATACAGATGGCTCAAAAGTTGGAATAAAAACGGGAGCAAGAATCTACGGCCCTGGAATACAAACATCAGTGGCGATGGGACACTATCCTACGGTGTTTCAAGCAGAGATTCTTGCTATTTTGAAATGCGCAAATATCTGCCTTGAGAGAAAATACAGATATGCAAATATTTGTATTTTCTCAGATAGTCAAGCTGCACTAAAAGCATTGTGCGCTTACAAATGTTCTTTAAAGCTTGTCTGGGAATGCATTTTTTCACTGCGCAGGCTGTGCCAAGGGAACTCAGTAAACTTATACTGGGTTCCAGGTCACTGCGGCATTGAAGGGAATGAAATGGCAGACGAGCTTGCTAAAAGTGGTTCCAATTTACAATTTGCTGGTCCAGAACCATTCTGCGGAATATCAAACTGTACAATTAAAACAGATCTGAAATGCTGGGCTGAGCAGAGAGTGATATCCAATTGGATGGATGTCAAAAATTGCAATCAGTCAAAACGATTTATAACACCAAATGCTTATAAAACCAAAAAGCTCTTAGAGCTCAACAAGAGAGCTCTAGTAACTGGACACTGTCCGAGCAGGTATCACTTGAAAAATATTGGCCAGATTCAGAGTGATATCTGTCGTTTCTGTGATACGGAACGTGAAACCTCGGAACATCTGCTTTGCAGTTGTGGTGCTTTATACATGCGCAGGCAAAGATTTCTAAATAGTGGTTGCTTGCAACTCAGTGAGATCTGGTCTGCAGAACCTGGGAAGGTCTTGGGGTTTATTGATTCTATTGCACCTGACTGGAAGACGACGCGTCGTGGCAGAAGCTGATTACTTGACACATGGTAATTAGCTGGCTAGATGCGAATATCAAAACGGGACATGCCACAAAAGTTCAGCTTATTGGACGCAGTGGCTTAAATTCCCCAACAGGGGAGGAAAAAAAATCATGTAGTGGTCCTTGCAGATCAACTGCTATTGATCCCGTTACAGAAACAACACAGTCTTACGCAAGCTGTCTTAACGTGCAATTTTCCATGAGACAATCATCTATGTCTCTAACATAAAAGTTGTAAAGAAGGGGGCTTAGACATGAACCCTGGGGGAGCCATTCGTGAAACTGTCAAGTCGCCATGAGCAAAATTATACAAAAAGTTGTTCAAAATTGGAGAAAGGCCACTTCGAAAGAGAATCATCTTCTCCAACAACTTCCGTAGGCAAGACAACATCGCGATATGAATTATGATCTAACGCGGGTTTCCCGGATTTTTGAACAGCTATCATCCTCACTTGTCTCCAATCATCCGGAACGATGTTGTTATCCAGGAACTGATTGAACAAGTTCAACAAGCGCCTCTTAGCGACGTCGGGGTGGTTTTTAAGCAAGCTGAACTTGATTCGATCCATTCCTGGAGCGGAATTGTTACATGAAAGAAGAGCAAGTGAGAGTTCAACCATTGCAAACGGCCTATCCATGTCGTCCTTATCTTCGGAAACATCACGAATTATTTGCTCCACGGGCACGGAATCTGGACAAACTTTTTTTGCGAACTTGAGGATCCACCGAGGAGAGCTTTCTCGATCCTCGTTTACCGACGACGCGTTACGCATTCTTCTCCCGACGTTCCACAGAGTTCTCATTGATGTCTCGCGCGATAAACTCCCGATGAACCGACGCCAGTAACCGCTTTTTTTGCCTTGACCAAGTTCTTAAACTTGCATTCAAGGGAAGTGTACCGCTTAAAGTTTTCGACCGAACCGCGTTTCCGAAACTCTTTGAACGCAGCGGATTTCTCGCGATAGATATCTGTACACTCACTATCCCACCACGGATTGGGGGTTTCCTGCGAACCGAAGGACCTGGCACTGACCGACGTTGTGCCTGAAGTGCGCTACTGATGATCAGTTCTGATAGAAGCTGATACTCTTCCCGCGGTGGAAGGACTTCCGCGTACTTCCCCCAGTCAACGTGTTTCGTGAGGTCGTAGGAAATGTCGATAGATGGAGGAAGTTGATGTGAACCATTGGAAATAGAAACAACGATCGGAAGGTGATCACTACCATGGGGATCCTGGATAACCCTCCATGTGCACTCCAGCGATAGTGAGATCGAACAGATTGAGAGGTCTAATCGGCTGTCTCTAGGACTGCCATCTTTAGCTGGAGGTACCACTCGCGTAACTTCTCCGGTGTTCAAAATTGTCATGTTGAAGTCGTCGCAGAGGTCATATATCAAAGTTGAACGGCTGTCATCGTACAGTTCCCCCCCGCCTGTACCATGGGAGTTGAAATCCCCCATGAGCAGCCGTGGCTCAGGCATAACCGAGCAGATGTGGGTGAGATCCCTGCGAGATATCTCAGTTCTCAGTGGAAGATATATGGAGGCAACACTGAGGGTTTTACCTCGGACGTACGGCACATCGGATGAAAATCGACTCTGTAAAATGAGTGCTGCTTTTTGATCCCTAAAAGCACCCCTCCGTACGAGTCCCGATCAAGACGGATAATGTTGGAATCGGAAAAAGGTAAGGTTACATCGGGTGTCAGCCATGTTTCGGATAGCGCAAAAACATCACATTGTAAATTGTTAATTAAAAATTTGAAAGCGTCTAATTTTGGTACGTTACTACGACAGTTACAGTGTAGCACAGAAATCATATCTTCGACCTCGGTGGTTAAATTAGTCATCGAAAGATACAATTGTCGCAAGCAGGGGCATTTTAGAAGCCAACTGCTTCAAAAGACACACAAGGAAGAATGGCTTTGACAATGCTTCTTCACTGAGTCGGAAGCATTAAAGAAAATTGGGATGATGTCTACGATGCCAGAAAGCGTAAACATCGGAGCACCAAGGAGTTGTTCCTGGTTCTCCGAATGCTGTCCCTCTGGCTGGGAAGTCGAAAAAATGGGACTTCTGGGATTTTTTATATACCCGGGAGGAAGGAAAGTCTCGTTCATCTTGGATTTTGAATCCGGGAGGTGAACGTTTGTTGCCTTTCTTAACACTCCTAGAATTGGTCACGGTGGCTTGGGGGTCACTGCTAGGCAGATTCCGAGGTTTTTTGGTGGGTCTTTGGAGCCTCATCCGCTTCCTCGTTTCACCCTTAAAAACAAAGGGAGCCCCGTCCACGACCTCAGAGTCAGAGCCCTGATCATCGAGAGACAAAGACGAGTAGATGTTGCGCGATTCAACGACCGGAGCAGCTTTTCTCAGCATTTGGATGTAGCTTCGCCTTGAACGCTGCTGCAACGATAGTTTTTGATGTTGTTTTTGCTGTATGTACTTCGGGCAAACATTGAGATCATGTGGACGGTCGCTGCCACATTAAACACACTTGGGCGGTGTTTTACACGCACCGTCCACATGTCTCTCCTCGCATGTTGCACAGCGAGGTTGATTGCTGCAGTTCTGGGCGGTGTGGCCCAGGTGCTTGCAATTGATGCAATTCATTACCTTCGGTACATACAGTCGAAGTTTGCCCATCGCCAGCAGATCAGGTAATGCTGATCCGGAGAAGGTCACACAAAATTCATCAGATGGTGTGAAACCTTCTTCTCACCCTCCTGGGAGACCGAATGCAGTTGCCGGCAATCCATTATCTGGACAGGAGGTAGAGATGGGTTATGGAAACGACCACAGCCTTGCATTATCGTTTCGCAGGTCAAAGATCCTTCGGCAACCTTCCCCGAAATCTCAATCTGGGCGCTTGGAAGGTACACGTGATACTCAAGCGTAAATAAATCACAGGTCACAATCTCATTAGCCTGTTTTCGGTCGCCTACTGTCACCCAAAGCTTTACTGTACCGACCATGTCAATGGAGACAACGGAAGAATACCGCTTAGTCAGATCCGTGCTGATTTGAACGGTGTTCAAACGTTTGCCTTTAGGTCGGAAGAAAACAACACATGGCCCGCCAAAGTCGGGAGGGTAGGCCATAAGGCGGAGGGGACGTTATAGGGATATTATTGGCGTCTATTGCAGAAACGCCAGATTGAAGGGTGCTAAAGAAGTTCACATTTTGCTGGATCGGTGCACCAGAAGCCAACAGCAAGGCTTCATTGATGGGATAAGGCGTACCCCCGTCATCATCATCATCACTCATTGCGGCAGGTAATCACCGCCACTGGGCACACACTCAAAAACAACAACGATTACGACGATCAAAAATGAATCGAACACTAACACAAAATATCAATACAAATGTCGCACACTGGGGCAGGATTGAAAATACATGGAAAAAACCTCTAGCTCGTCGAGATGTCGAGATACTCATTTGGTGTCTTCAGAGAAAATATTTCTATGGACATGGTCGATATTCTGAGCGGTAGTCAATTTTTCTTACGTTATTCGCATAAAAGTCCTATAAGTCATTTTGGCCAAATTGCATTTTAGCGATATGGTTTCTTCGGCAAAGTTGTTTGGCTATTTATGCTGAAAAAGTTTGCTGAAGACGTCAAATTTCCAAAGCCTACTATTCTTGATGTATTGACCGATTTATAAAATACCTACCTAAAATCGATTTTTTTCATTAAAATACGTTTTTAAACAAATTTAATGTCCGTTTTCGAGTTATAATAATGAAAAATACTAAAATAAAACATATATCGAGGAAATTAGTTGAAAAAAATAAAATATGCATTGATTTTATATAAAAAGTTCCCGAAAAACACGCAAAATGTATATAGGACGTTCTTGCAGTCGGGCAAGTTCGGGCAAGTTTTTTCATCGGCAATCACCTAAAAAATACATTAGCTTTCATGTAAAAAATTTTCACAGACATGATATTTAATGATTCTTTCTAAATTTAGTTCAAAGTTTACTGTTTTGGGTAAATTAGTACAAAATTTTTGTTCATAAAATACTACGTTTTAAGGTGCCAAGTGAACCATGAAAAGTATAGATACCATCTAGTCATAGATTTAGTTGTTTCTAATCTCCAAACAAATTGTAAAACACAAAAATGTCCCAAACGCCAATGAAAGTATGCTTTGAGGTAACTACACCAAGAATGGCAGCTCTGCACCAAAGGGTAACCAATAATCGCTAATAATCCGTTCTACATATGTAGACATAGTGTAGACCGCAACCTAAATGCAAATGTTATGTATGAAGCGCACGATGATGTGAATCTATGAATGTTTCCATTTCAGTGAACAACTTATATTTTTTAAATTCTTGAACAACTTTGATTTATATCTTAGTCTGAGTAACCTTGAAAGGTTTGTAGCCCTGCGAGATGAAGATGGGGAAACTGGCAGACAGATTGGGTATGAATAAATCAAGACTAAGCCCAGTATAGCCCTTGTGATGGTTTATAATCCGAAAAGATCTTAAACTTCGCTACTATCGTCAGGTGGTAATCGAGGTCTAATTTTTGAACTAGTAGATGATTGTTCAGGCAATACATTGCTCCGTTAACAATCCATTCTTCGGTCAACTGACAATCATTTCCATAATTCTCACTTCATCTACCACACCATCATCATCATCAATTTTCAGCCCGCTCGCATACCTGTTGTTTCCGTCGTAGAATTATCCCGAAAACCACTTCGAACACTACTGCTGGCTGCCGGCGACCGATGATTCAAACAATCGAACGAACAACATTACCGCAACTATTCCGAAAAGCGTAGTGAGTTATAGAACAACCCAGCATCACCACCACCCATCGATAATGACTGAATATTTCGATGCCATTAAGGGGTCATTCGTGAACCACATAGATTTCTGCTATCAAAGTCACTTCCTCCACATCGATCGCTAGAATTTATGGAAAAAATTTGATTTCCAAAGTTTCAGACAATTTGCTCTGGATTTTGATTGCGTAACTTATGAACGGCCACTTTTGCGTTCAAACTCTGGTCCGATTGTAGAAGGTACTTGATCAGAATTTTCCTCCCATCTCTTCGTCAAACAGGGAAAGCGGGAAAAGCACCTGCTGTGTTCGGTGACTGCGACGACGACGACGTGAACCAGCACAGCGTGATGCTCCCAAATGACAACGTCATGTTGATGGGATGGGAAGGTAGTTCGTGATGTGTTGTGTTCACTAATGCAAATCACCAATTGAATAATAATGTTTCATACACGCACGCACAATAGCGCCACTTTAGGAAGTCCCACGATAGTTTACTGTCGCGGCACCACCGCCGGTCGAACTCGAAATTTCACTGGCTTCGCGAACCGCTGCGCTTTCGGTGACTGACTGACTGACTGGTCTAGGACTGGTGCAGTGATGGTGATGGTGATAGTGGAGCCGGCCAACAGCAATGCAAGCGCATATTTCTCGGCCACGAATTTATCGAGCGTCATGTCAAGTGCAAGGCACACTAGCACACTGCACACTAGCAGAGTGCACCGCTGGCGCTGCTGCAGAGTAGCAGGGAGAAGAAAATAGAAAAGAATGCTATTGCAAAATGTTTTGTTTAGTTTTTCACGGTAATGCACCGGCACCGCGGAGGTGGTGCAGCCGATGCGATGGGAGGTGTTCGGTTGTGGCGTTTTGTTTAATGAGCTATGATGGCATGGCAGCTGAAACGAATGGGAAACGATGAGGGTGTAGTGGTTTCCTGTGCCGCAGGGATGTTCAAATTTATTTAACTTAGCCTCTTGAGCACCGTTAAAGATCGTTCATATGAGTGCTTGCAGGTGTCTGGTATCCGTAGAGGATCACCGATATTATAATCATTCTATACATGCTACATTTGGTGCGGGACGTGAGGGTTAATCTTTTTTGAAGCATTGTTGTCAGCCGTTAGTAAGGATCAAAGGTAGACGAATTCGTCCAGCGTGTCCAGCAGTTCTGGCTTTATTTCCTGATAACGGTTGAGGCGACCAACAGAAGGTGTTGTGTAGTCGAGCTCTGTTATCGAGAATAGAAGCCATCTAACTAGCAAGTTACCGGAAGTAATGCTCACGCTAAAACTGCTCAGCACTAAAATGTGTAAGACCTACTCATAAATGCATAATTTCCATACCACTCATAAAATGTGTAAGAGTTACACATTCACAAAATCTGCTCGTACACTATTGAAGATGTAAAATGGCTATATTTTTTGGTTCGCCAAGGTCACTTGTAAACCTAGCTAGATCGCCATATAAAAAAAGGCAACTTTAACGATTTTGTGGACGCAAGAGCAGATTTTGTGAATGTGTAACTCTTACACATTTTATGAATAGTATGTAAATTATGCATTTATAAGTAGGTCTTACACAGTTTAGTGCTGAGCGGTTTTACTGTGTTGGACAGATTTAGTGGTTGACTAAACAGTGTCGACAAGGAGCCCGGAGTTGAGCATACTTTGTGCTTGAACCTTTGAAGTTCTGAACTCCTCCAAAGTAAACAATCAATAGCCAAAGATCCCACAGAGCTACTATTTGAACGGTATAACCCCCGCATATAACAGGACACCATTGCGGAGGAAAGAAATGGTACGTTATTCCACTCTCTTCTAGTAGCCATCTGCCATTCTAGTGTTCTCCTGTCAAGAACTTCTGCAGGTTGACTGACATCCCACAGACACAGAGGTATTGGCGATGAAGCTACTTTAGCTCCTGATCAGCATCGTCAAATGCTGTCGAGTTGACGCAAAAATTCACTCTACGATTGTGACCGTGAAATGCGATGAATCGCTTCACCGCATTTGGAATAAGCGACGCGACGGACGTAAAATCTGTGAACCTCTCTAAATGAACCACAAGCTAACGGACAGGCACTGAAGAGTCCACAGTATTTCATACTACTATTCTCAAATAATCATGCAGGCGTGATGCGCAAAGACGGTTAATGAGTCATGAACTGCTTCATCGGTTTCGGGGCGCAGAGGAAGCAGGTCACACACACTGTCGAATGACTTTACGAACGAAATTCGCGTCAATGCAGAGGACAGAATCTTTGTTAAATGATTGCAAATGACAGAGGTGGCCCTTCATGAATGGTCCTTAGTTGAAAAGAGCAAGCGTTTTGCGGCCGGGAATAATTCGTTTGAGTGATGTTCTGCAGCCCTTCACTGATGGAAAACAAGAAGTGACGAGGAAGCGAGGAGTACAGGCATAGAGACCATCAATCGATCTACTGCCACGCGCAGGGAGAGGTATTGCAAATGGAAGTGTAAAACGAAGGATTTAGACAATGATCTTTTTGTCAAAGCACTTCAAGCAGACATCGATATTCCGGGTACGTACTGGTGAATGAAACGCACAGCCGTCATACCTATCTTAGAGCCAGAAAACGACTTCAATGAGCTAGATCTATGGCGATCTACCGCTGTATGGAGATGCAGATACCAATTCCTAAGGACAAGCTTATCGCCTCATGATGGCGAAGATGGAGGGCCCAATGACACCAGCTGAAATGTGCCCAGACAAGCTGGAGATAATTGTGACCGATCTTTATCCGAAGCACAGTATGATCACATAGCCACCATACGTCGATGGGGTGGAAGTTGATGCCGGCGGAAACCGGGTGTCTAACGATGAGCTCCTTACAGTAATCAAAGGACTAGAAATGAATAAAGCTCCCGGTCCGGATGGTATCCCCTACATGGCATTGAGGGCGGCAGTCCTTGCGTTTCCGAACAGGTTCAGCACAGTGATGCAGATAAATATGTCTTTTTTTTTTCTTCTAAACCATAGGGGGAAAAATCTGCTCAAACACCCTAACAGGAAGGTTAGGCTAGTGTAGGGATTAGGCCGTCTTCTACAACAATAGTAAAAGTCAGGACTAATCTATCCTCGACCCACTAAAACACATTCCTATGGTCGCTAAACCCTTCGTCTCTCCGGGACCACCAAGAAGGCATTGCTTCAGAGGTAAAGATAAATATGTCTGGCAGACCGCTACTTCCCAGACATTTGGAAGATCCAGCCCAGGCAAGCTGCCAAGATACTCAATTGCCACAAAATGCGAGTCCCCGACTATCTTTGCAAGGTTCTGAAGAGATACTTTCCGAACGGAATCCTGGGTCTACGAAACAAATCAGGGTGAGAAGTCGGTTAGAGTAACGGCGGGTGTGACACAGGGTTTCATAGTCGGCCAAATGTTGTGGAACATGATGCATTTATGGAGTGCTAAGACTCAATCTACCAGGAGGAGTCGAGATCGTCAGCTTTGCGGGGTAGAGATGTTAACGCTCTAGACAATCAGTATCATCGAGGTGTGGATGGATGAAGTCAAGTTGAAGTTGGCCAATCGTTAGACAAAGGTAGTGGTGATCATTAACTATGATGCTGTTCAGCGGGCCTATAGCAGTATCGACGGACACGTTATTTCGTCACTGCGTGCGATGAAACACCCATGTGTGGTGTTTGACGGCCGGTTGATTTTCATCTGCTACGTTGATTATGTCTGTGAAAAGGTAGTGAAGGTTGTTAATGCTGTATCGAGAATTAGGTCGAACTTCGGTGGACCGAGTAGTAGCAAGACACGTCCTCTGTCGGGAGTATTCGATACTTAAGCATGGACAGAGAGTAAAAAATTCGAAGATTCAAAATGAAAATTGACATTTTATTTTTTTCATTCGTGCTTCACCACATCCATTGTCAGCTGAATGCCTCTCTTTTTTCATTCAATTCCCTGTCATGAGTATTTTTTTGCAAATCGTGAAACAATCAATTTCATTAACAAACGCAAAATTCGACCTAATGAACAAATGGAACAGATGGTTATTGTTCCAATTAATTAATTTACCCAAGTTTTGTGGTGATTGCAAGTTTAATCGTTAGTTATAGTCTAGCTTTGTTTCTCAGTGAAAATTGTCAGTGACAGAAAAACGAATGAACAAGTGAAAAAATTCAAAAATCCAAAATGGATTTTATGTTGATCCCTCAGTTGAGAATTTTCAAAATCAAAGCGAATTTCACTCATTGAAAATGAAAATTTTAAACTCTGGGCATGGAATTCCGGACTGGGCTGCAGCATTGAAGCTGGATCGGATACGAATGAATCGTCGGAAACAGTTTGCATTATTACCGGGTTGATTCCCATTAGCATTACCCTAGCCAAGGAATGCTATCAAGGAAGAGGTACTGCAAACGTTAGAGAGACGGTCAGAGCGGACTCGTTAGCTAAGTGGCAGCAAAACTGTTCACCCACGCAGAGTTTCCATTCTGCCCGACATGTACAAATAAGGTGGAGACACCGGAGCATATGATGTTCGACTGTCCACGATTCGGTGAAATAGATAGCGACGTGCTTGCTAGCATAGCTGAAAATCTGAAACTCAACAACATTGTAGCGAGAATGTCTCAGGACGAGAACGTATGGATGGCGATTAACATAGCGGTCACACAGATCATGTCAACTCTACCGCGGGAATGGCGCTAAGACCAAAGGGTATTGGGCCGCGGAGTAGGCTTGATCCACCGCCAGGCAGTGATGGAATTACTCTCATCATGAATCAATGAGCCATTCTACGAAGTGACCACAATGTTGATGATGATATTGATTTTCACGGGTTATTGGACGCTACCTCCTGTCAAAATTCATTCATAAAATCGGCTCGTAAAATGGACTATTTGCGAGGGAAAAGTCAACACAGCGCTTACTCATGATTCCGAGAGTAAACAGTGTTTGAGTTTATTCGCACCTGCTTCGTGAGTAAGAAGCAAATCGGAAACAAACACACTCATGAGTTTTTATTCGTGAAGAACTAGTGGAGGTGCGGGAAGTACAATGCTTTATGCTTCATTGTTCCTGAAAAGCAGCACTGCCAGTCGTAAAAATGCATTTTTCGTCAAAATGCAAAAAAAAAACTCGCGAATCACATGCGAGTGCTTGCCAGCTTCGTTTACTCACGAATCAAGAAGTGCGAGTATTCTCGGGCCCCAGTTGTTCACGAACCGGTTTGTTTTGGTTTACGTCTGCTCAGCTACAATCTTTATCATTTTCCATCTCTGTCGCCAGGAACTTGACCGCGTAGTCTGTTGCGTTATAGTTATCCGGGGCGCCGGTGAACCGATAATTTACCACCAACCAGAAACGCCAGGCCGACCTCGGCACCAGGGATGCCATATATACAGATTTATCTGTATTATACAGATTTTTGAGCATCCGTACAGATTTCGTTTTATATGAAATACAGATTTTTGAGCTAGAGGGACTATTTTATTTTTGTATGGGATACAGATTTTTGAAAAGTGAGATACAGATTTTTCAAAAAATCATCTGGCATCCCTGCTCGGCACCTCACTAATCGGGATATTACCGCCGGTTTCCGGAGAACGCATGACTCAAATAAATTTGTAAAATTTTGCCAAATATTTGCCCATTTTACAAGACGTGTATTGAATGATTAAGTGGCATAATCAGCAAGATAAGCGCAGTGCTGAATTATTGAATACTAAATGATTAAATTGTATGTAGGTGTAAAATGTCGTTAATAAATTAAAAAGTACACCTTCTTCTTTGTGGCTCTACGTTCCCATTGCATGCACCTTCCTCACTTCAACTTAGTGTTCCACAGTTCTTTATCGAAGAATCGAAGCCATTGCAAGAATTTGCATATTGTGAGGCAAGTACAATAATAAACTATGCCCAGAGAAGTCGAGAAATGTTCCCGACCGGAACGGGAATCTAACCCGCCGTCCCGGACTGGCGATCTATGGCTTTAATCGCAAGAATTACTGGAGACCCCCAATATAGTATAGGGTGCGTGTACCAATTATGGCACTACCTAAGGAAAGCTATTTATACAAAAATAACAAGAACCCCAACGAATGTCATCAACAAGTTAAAAGACAGTTTAGTTTCCATACTTTCCAGGAAAAATATAGAAACGGAGCCAAAACTACTTTTAGTATTTATTACAGCGTATGCCAATGATAGGAACCCTGTACCAGTTATGGTTACATTTTTTAACTTCGGTTCCTTTTCGCACTATTTGCATGCATTCCTTATGGGATTGGCCATAACTGGTACACTAAGGCGAAAAATGGTGCAAGGAAGCCGAAATTTTAAGGAAAATGATTTATTTCTACCATGATTTGAGGTAAATGTGAAGTTTAAATGAGTGCGACTAGCTTTTGTGAACTTGATCTTTTGTTCACAAATGTTTTGTTGTTGATTTACATCGTTAAAGGGTTAAAATTAACTATGGCGGATAATTGGTGTTATAGCCATAATTGGTACACTTACCCTACCTTGGTTCAACCAGATGAATACCGATTCAGCCAGTAATCGTATATGATGCTGCATAAGATGATAAAGTAGAGGCCATATGCGTTCATGCCTCCATTTAGACGTATGTGAAATGTACGCATATCGCCTCCACTTTAACATCTTATTCAATATCGTATACGATCACTGGTTGACTGGGTAGCGTTGTTGCCCGGCATTCTTGCAACATGCCTTTCCCACCGTATCCTTCGGGGTTGTGGAGCGTAGGGAGCTCGTAATTTATGCTTCACTGCCGTTCTCTCGCACGCCTCCAAAGATCGTTCTTAGCAGGTGTCGTTCAAAAATTCCGAGTGCTTGCAGGCCCTCCTCGAGGATTGTCTATAGGGGACCATCGATCTCATAAGCGTTTTTTTTACATGGTGGGGGTGAACATTTATAGCCTGCAATTGATTCTGGAGTTCCCGTATTATACACAAGTTTCACTGATGATGCACCTCAATGTGCAGTGGAAAAATTATCATCTCTTCGTGCACATTGTCAGCAGTTTGAATAATACATAGGGTGCCTGTACCAATTATGGCACTACCTAAGGAAAACTATTTGTACAAAAATAACAAGAAGACCAACGAATGTCATAAATATGTTAAAAGATAGTTTGGTTTCCATACTTTACAGGAAAAATATAGAAAAGGAGCCAAAACTACTTTCAGTATTTATTACAGCGTGTGCCAATGATAGGAACCATGTACCGGTTATGGCTACATTTTTTAACTTCGGTTCCTTTTCGCACTATTTGCATGCATTTCTTATGGAGTTAGCCATAATTGGTATACGGTGGCGAAAAAGGGTGCAAGGATGCCGAAATTTTATGGAAAATGATTTATTTCTACCTTAAGTTGAACAAAATGTGGAGTTTAAATGAGTGCAACCATCTTTTGTGAACGTGATCTGTTGTTCGCATTTTTTTTTATTGTTGATTTACATCGTTTAAGGGTGAAAATCAAATATGGCGAATAATTGGTACTATAGCCATAATTGATACACTTACCCAATTTGATAATTTTCAGTAAGTAGTGCTTAAAAATTGAGTTTGGCTGACACATTTTCGCATTTTTTCGTATCGCACATTACAGTACTGTAGAGAAATGACAGAATAACGTTTTTCATCCCAGTAATTTTCATTCCGTGAAACTCCACTGGCTATAACATCAAGAGCTACAATTTGATAGTCACAACCACTCTTTGCCGCCTCAAGATACGCACACGAGAAAGCTTTATAATTGTTCTCAGTAATGCTGGCATCTAAGGCAGTAACACATATCCTGCTCCCAAGCTGCCATAAACCGTGTGCTGCGCAGCGCACCCATAAGAGTGAATGGAAATGCAAACCGTTTGATGTCAGTTTCACGCATGAAGCAGCGAGGTGGTACTGAGTAATGAAATTTATTTTTAATCCCATGGCCTGCACTGTTTATGTCACCATCTTTTACCGTTTTACATACAAAGTGAAATGAAATAGAGTATTCTCTGGGACGACGCCGTCTTCCCGGGTTAAATTTAACCGCAAGGAATACGTTATGCGGTGTCGTCATGCTGAATAAACATTTTTTCCATTCTGCAGCAGCAGCAGCAACAGCAGTGCATCATCATCGTCCTCATAGTCATCCTTGGCGATGACTACGACGACGGCGACAGACAGTTGGTAAGCCGCAAGAATCAGTTGCAGTTGCATTGTAATCCTTTTTGATTTGCATTTTTATTGTGATCCGAATGTGGGGGTTGACTTCTGACTTGTGGTGTGTACGCCGAACTGCGCTTTGGCTCAGGGGGGTGACAATTCAGGTTACAGCTAGACCTGCTACCAGGATGGAAAAATCTGTATCGCAGGCATTGCTGTTGTACCAATTCAACCCAGTATTGACGTGATAACAGAGAACGGCACATGATACATTACTATCCCCTATCAAAATGGGTCTTCCCTTGATATAGTGGTATCCTCTTTGTAGTAAAAACTGCATTACATTTCCATGTAACTAGGACATCGAGTTAAGACGACATTGTTGCAGTTTGCAATGCTCAATTCTGCAGCGAAAGTGACAGCTTTAGTAATAGCCCATGAATAATCAATACCCACAATAATGCTGAAGTCCGACCAGAATAATTGGCACAGTTCAAGTGTTTGCAGCGTAAGCATAATTATGAGAGGCAAAGCCTTGTTCTCGTTACGGAAGCTTTCATAACTAATTGAGTTTGATGAGATTGGTTCGTCAGTAGAGCAGCGAGGGGCCTACGAGTCGTGTCGAACCGACAAAACCTTCCACCACAGCACCGAACCGGCCTCTAGCTGAGAAAGGTGCAGCCAGGTGTTTGTTTTCGCCTTATAGTCCTTATCGAAAGGAGCGCAGCTTGGCTCGTCTGTAGCCGTACGCTTGAATGAACGTGACGACGTGGAGAAAGCGCCCAGAAGACCCATCGTCGTCTTCATCATCGTCATCGTCGTCTCAAGGAGAAATCAGGAAAAAAAAAATCATCGGGCTAATTAAAGTTGATTTAATTTCCCCTTGGCGACGGACGATGTCTGCTAGAGTTTTACTGGGCGGAAGCCGGAAATTTCATCAACGCCGCCGTGAGCTATACTTCTTGTAAATAACAACACAAAAGGAAACAGTAGCCATAAGACGATGGTGGCTAGAACATCGAGGAAGCTTTCTTGAGGTGGATGGAATGCTACTTTATTGATAAGAATTGATTTTTTCTGACGCAAGCAATGCGGCAAATGCTAAATAAAAAAATATTTCCTATACCAAATCCCACTTAATATTTTGAAAAATTTAATTAAAATAACAAAAACTGATCTTGGGTGACATGCGAGAATTTTTTTTTTAAGATTAGGCATTCTTATTGAAAGGAACTATATGAATAGCTTCTGCACAATTTGATACAACAACGTTTTTAAAAGGCACTTCAAGAATTTGTGCTGAAAATTTTAGTACCAGTTTTAGCAAATTTTATGATTCTAACGGATTGGTATTTTATAGAATTCTGATTAACTTTTCTTCAGAAATTTCTTCTGAAATTTTTCCAATACGAAGAAACTTTAAGGCCATGAGGCTGCAAAGTAATAAGCCAAAAATGAGCTTCCAACAGCTTTGGTCCTCACAAGTTCCTACCTTATGCTTCCACGAGCCAATTGATGACAAAGACCACCAGTTAAGAGTTGTGTGTTTAGCTGGGGTGCAGCCTGTCCACTGTTGTCCTTCTGACTTCAGTTAGATTGAGGACAAGTCTTGCACAAGGGAGGGGCTTTTGGGGTTAAACCCCTCCCATTATCAATGTCGCCTTTCCTGTAAACGGGCCTGATTGCGTTGGTATGTACCAAGCGTCTGTTCACCAAGGAGGTGCGGCTTAAGCAGCGTCTGTACTGGCATACAGCGATTGAATATGAAATGCTCCTCCACCGGAAGCTAAACTTATGATGGCAGCCCCTTCACGGTGGATAGAAGACCTCAGGCTAATAATCTAGTATCCATAATCTCAACAAACCGTTCAAGAAACCAACAGATATAGACGAACTGATTTAACGGCAGCGGCTTTAAGCGCGAATTAACGAACAAAAAATGTAAGATGGAATGTTTTGATGCTAGCTCAGTAAGGCAAGTTAGTACTACTCGTTATCCAAGGCATTTAAGAGGCATTTCAGAGGGTTTCTGTGGATTTCAGGAATATTTTAAGGGCTTCTTCTTCATCAGAGAAATTCTCAGCCGTGGTTTTATCCAAATTTAGAGCCAACTAGAGGATTTGATGGATGAGCAGGATGGGTTGCATGAAGGCTAAATTTGGTAATATATTTTGGCATCCTTCAGGAAAAGTAGATGGATCGCTTGTCGAGCTTCATCTAGCAACATAGCGTTCTGGATATTAGTTATGTCATGTTAGTTAATTATTTGCCCCTGAGGCTCCCTTAACCCTAGCAGGATTTTTAGGTCAATATGACCCAGATAGGCAAGGCACGCTGAACGTACACTACGCCAGTGCAAAATCCTTAAAATCTTAGGAGGGTTAAACACCTCTGGAAACCCCCTGAGACCCCTCGAAACAAATTTGGCACACCCATGCACTCTTTGAGACCCCTGAAGCCCCTTAAATGGCCCTGAGAGCCCCAAAACCGCCCCCTGAGATCTCCGTTGAACGCCCTGAGACATCTGAAGACTCCAGAGATATTTTGCAACACCCTTGGAATCCCCCGCGACCCCATGAAACGCCACTGACTCCCTGAGGCTCCCGGAAATGCTCCTGAGATCTTCAGGTATCTCCCTGAAACGTCCTACTACCCTCTGAAACCCCCTGGAACCTCCATTGTTTTAAAACGTAGCGTTCAAGCACAGGCAGCGTTTATCAAGTTATCAGTTAACGAGAGCATCATTCCCGGGTAGAAGAGAATATTTAAATCATATCTCAAATCGAACAACTTTTGCTGTCATAGCTCGATGTGATTTTGATGTGTTATTCATAAATTCAATGAATAGCTCAAAGTGATATGATATCAGTTTTTGTTCTTGTCGAAATATCTGAAAATTTCTACATAAGAACAAATTTAGCTCTTTTTTTACGAAATGGAACTCATGCACCCATAGAGATGGCTAAGTGCTAGTGAAATGCCATATGCCTCTTTCTGAGCTGTAGAAACGTCATGTTGTAGAACGTCATACTCTTATTCCCATGGTATTCACAACAGCAAGCCACAGTTGAGTGATAAGCATTGGCGCCTGTGAATCCTAAGGTCATAGGTTCAATGCTGGATGTTGGCATTTTTTTTTTTTTTTTTTCTAGAGAAAGGTCGACAAATCTTGTCTGCTATTGGACATAGATGAACTTTACCACTAGGGAACTGCTACCAAATTCAGAACGAGGTTCATAGCTCAAAAAGCAAAATTGCGCCAAAGTGTCTACGCCAAAGATTAACTAGTCTTACAAAAACCGAAGAGTAAGACATCAAATTTGAAATCAAGACAAATAATGTAACTTTTAGCACAAATTATGTAATCTACAGTATGTACCAAAATTTACACCATCCGACAGTTAAAATTAGACAAAATCACAGCAAACGAAAAACGAAATACGTATCGTAAGTAGGGAACAATTACACCAAAACCTCCATTTAGGTAATGGGTCGGGACTGCCTAAATAGAATTTTTACCTAAATGGATTCATTACCTAAATGGATTCAGTTCATTACCTAAATGGAGTACAAGGTTGCAAAGAAGTTTAACTAGGGAGAGTAACTCGAATAGGAGATTTAAAGATGGTCATGCGGAGTTTCAGAGAACTTTCAAGGGAGTTTCTGTAGAGGAGGGGCTTCAGGGGCGTTTTCGGGGGTTTTGAAGGGTCTCAGGTGAGAATTGTCATGAAAATGACTAGCTGGGCGCGGAACACAAAAAACCCTGAAAAATTCCGCCAGACTGAAAAATTGTTGAATGTCGGGTAAATTTTTATCGTATGTTGGGCCACTGTTGGACCAACATCGAACAACTGTTGGGTCTATGTTGGGTTTGGAGGCCAAAATAAAAACAGGTGAATGATAGGTTAATGTCGGGTATGACGTCATCAATCATAAGTACTCCAACTGTTCTGAACACAACCAAATTCTATTTAGGTAACGTTACCTAAATGGAGGGACCTAAATAGATTTTACCTAAATGGATCCTACCTAAATGGAGGTTTGAGTGTACTCATAGTCACATTCAATAAGAAAAATATAATTATTTTAGTTTCCCCTGAAGAAGACACCAAAGTGTCGAAACGTCGGGTTAGATTAAAACTCGTTTTGATTTAACAACACTGCGTAGCCGTCAAAATCCGAGTTTAACGAGCTATTATTGAGCAATTCATCATACTATATTTTGCTATTATTTCTGATCTTTTACCTCTTATATCAATCAAACAAATATCAGTTTTTGTTCTTCAGTAATTCTGTCAGTGATAACTGAATATGCTATACATTACATTTTTTCACCTTCTCAGGTTACTGCCAGATTCAGAACCCGGGTTTGGAACATCACGATATTATAAAGTTACGCACCGACTTTCAATTATTCTTTCGGACATTTTCTCCAGGAATAAGGGATTCAGTTTGTTAAAGGGATTTAATCTGATATTTCACCAATTATCTTTCCAAAAATTCTCAAAAGATTTGGTATTTAAAAAAAATCTTGCATTTTTGCTTCATGAATTTGGTCAGAAATCCTTGAGAGATTTCTCTAAAAATTCATTGGATATTCTCAGAAATGCCTCCCTTCATAAATTATGGAAAATTTCCTCCAAGAAGTCTTCCAGGGAATTTTTAAGAAATTGTGCCATAAATGAGATCGGAGATTCATATAAGAATTCCTTCAGGAGTTCTTCCTGAGAATACTTAGGGAAATGCATTATTAAGTTTTGATTTTTTTTCGATGTTTTTTTTTTTAGATTTTTTTAGAGTTCCTTCAAAATTGCGTAAAGGGTTATTTCAGAAAATCTCCCAGAAATTCCTCCTAGGGAGTTTTCCACGATTCTTATAAAACATCTTGATTGATTCGGAAATTCCTCTAGAATTTGTAGAAAGAAAAAGACATTTACACCGTCTTCAACTAGAGGCCGCACAGACTGAACATTACTAACATAAGGAAAACACTTATATCACCCAGTGGCGCAGTGGAAAATTTTCCGATGGCGAAAAGTTTTCCCCGACTGTAGCGGAAATGGAACCCACACTCCGAGGCTTACGAGACACTTAAACGACTGACGCCGCTAACCGCTCGGCCACGAAGCCCACATGTTTGGTTTTTAAATAGAGTATTCTCTAGAGAATCCTCGGGAATTGTTCAAGGGAATCTCCCATGGGTATCCTCAAAAATTCCCCTAAAATGTTTTTCAGCTATCAGTGTTAAAATTCTTTCAGAAAATCAAAAGCTTCGATTTCCTCCAAAAAGTTTCTCAAACAATTTCTTACGAAAATCTTCCAGATTCCTTCAGAAATTCTTCAAAGTTGCCCCGAAAAATTCTTCCAGGCAGACCCGCGCACAGAATTGGTGCCAAAGGAGGGTTTTTTTTTCAATTTCGGCAAAAGACGGAGGGGCGCCTAAAGTATGGAGCGTCGGTGATGGGGGAGGGGGGAAGGGGGGTTGGGTGGAGTTAACAGCCCCCCCCCCCTGGTGCACGGGATTGCTTAAGATATTTTCCTGAAAAATCCTTTTGAAATTTTGTGTGAGATTCCTAGATAAATTAGTCTAGGAATGCCTTTGAGGAATCTTCTGTGGATTGCTTCCAAAATTGATGTAAGTGTTCCTACAGAAATACCCCCTGGAATTCAGTCTGAAAATCTACGAAAGTTTCTCCCAGAAGTTTCTTTATAAATTCTTCCAGGGATTGTTAAAGAAATTTCACCAGTGATTACTTCAGATATTTCCTCAAGAATTTTTATAGGAGTTTCTTCAAGATTCCTTTTTGGAAAATTTTCATGATTTATCGTTTTAAAACTCCGTTAGGTTGGAAATTCTTTTAGGAAAATCTTGCGGAAATTTCTCCAGGGATTCCTTTAGAAGTTTCAACAGAGATTCCTTCAGAAATCCTTTCAATGGTTCCTTCAAAAATTCTTCCAGGGATTTCTTTGGAAATCTATGAGAGATTGCTTCAGAACTTCGTACACGTGTATTGCATCGAAAAACTCACCAGAGATTAGTCAGAAATTGCTCAAGGGATTCAAATGGAAATTACCACAGGTATGTTTCAAATAATTCCTTCAGATTTCCAGAAAATCCTCAAGGAACTCCTCTAGTGACTCTTGCAGAGATATCTACAGGAGTTCATATATTACTTCATGTGTTTCGCTAAAAAATATTTTCAGCATTTCTTCTTCAGATAACTTTAAAGATAAGGGACTTTTTAACTTTTAAGATAAAGGACTTTTAACTTTTAAGATAAAGGAATTCTACACAGATTCTTTAAGGATTGATTCATAAATATTCTCTAGAAAATCCTACAAAAAATTCATTAGAACTAGCTCAAGCACTTTTCCCAGGGCATTTATAAGAAGCTTATCCATAACTTCTTGAAATACGTCCGCAGATTACTTCCAGAAAATCCCTAGAAAACGATATTTAAGTATTTCTTCAGAAATTTTCCCGTGGAGGTTTTCTAGCTATTTATCCAAAAAGATACTAATGAATTCCTCCCGGGGTTCCTTAAAGAGTTTCCCTGTGATTTCTTCAGAGATTAATGCAAGAGCACTTCTTGAAATTTCACAGTAATTTTACTGAATATTTCTTCAGAAGTTCCTTCAGGAACTCTTTCAGAAAGCCCTATTTGAGTTCCTTCTGAAATTCCTTCAGGGATTCCTTCAAAACTTTTTCCTTTCAGAATTTAATGGAATTCCGTCAAGAATTTGAGCAAGGGATTTCTTAAAAAGTTTTTTTTTCATTTTGATTTTCTAAAAGTCCACTACAAATTTCTTTAAAAATCGATTTTTTTTTTCCTTGAAAAATTCTTATGTTTTTTTTAGGAAATGCTTATGGGGAATATGAATAATATGTTATAAAATTTCTGGAAGGATTTGTACATAAAACTTCTGGAGGAAACCCTGGAGGTTTTTTTGAGAACTACCAAAAAGTAAAATATTTGATGGAACCTTTGGAAGAATATTTGGATGATATGGAGAACCCCTTGCAGGTATTTAAAAAAATATTGATACATTCCAAGAAAATGATTAGGAATACATTATTATTTGCAGGAATTACTGGGAGAATCTTTGGAGAAGTTCCCGAAGTATGACCGAAAAAAAAAATCTGGAGAAACCCCCGGAGAAAGAGGCTCTTAGGACCTTTCTAGAGGCGTTTCTTAATAAGTTTCATAGAGAATTGCTGGTTATATGGAGTAATACACGTAGGAACCTCTGGAAGATATTCCAATGATTGCTGAAAGAGCTCCTGAGTTTCTAAAGAAAACTTAGAGGACTTTTTAAAAGAATCAACTGAAGAAATTCTTGAAAATTTTCCAGCAAGAATCTTCAAAAGAATTCTCGAAATAAAAGGAATTTTTGCAAGAATGTCCCTTTCACGATTATGACACAAAAAACCCAGATTAATCCACCTAGTGGTGATAGTGCCTTTCTCGTCGAATATGTAGTCAAGAGCTATAAGCCGAAGTGTTTCTGAATTCTGAGAATACTCTAGAATGGAAAATCTCATTTTCTTCTTTTGTCACAGTGCTCGTTGACTGATCAATGGGGGAGTAGAGTTGATAAATAATTAATGTATTTGATGAAAAAATATCCAGACAATTAAGCTAAGCGGATTTGGTAGGAAATCGGATTTGGTAAGAAATTTTCTGGAGGATTCTAATTTCACTTTAAAATTTAAAAATTTATTGGTTACGGGGAATTAGGGGCATAATGGACACCCTTAGCAAATGAGTACGTTAGGCCTGTATAACTGAGAAAAACTTAACATATTATTAGTTGGCTTACAACTTTAGTTTGTTTCCTACGTATTTCAATCATTTACAGCAGGGAGAATGTCTTTATTGTGAAGAAATAATGAATTGTAAATCGTTTTTTTAGGGATGGCAGAGAAGGTACGAGGCGAATTGGACACCCATCGGGGCATAATGGACACCCCTGCATATTTTATGCTAATTCTTTGATTACATCGATCAGTTAAGTAATTTGCCCACGGAGATCGATACCATAGATAAAATACTCCATCTTAGACGAGTTTACAAAACATCAAAGTTAATTAAATAAACTTTAGGCTAAAATAATCCAATTGATTTTTTCCAAACACTCTTAAACGCATAAGAGTATGCAATGCGCGTACATCCATTCGTAATTACCAGTGTTCATTTCGCCCCAAATCGACTACAACATTGAAAATTCTATTTTGAGTAAATTCTAATCACAATTAAAATATTTAATCCATTGCTAAATCTACGTATACATGCAGATAAGGTAGCAATTCAATGGTTTTTATGGTGGATACACTCAAACACTCGTAATGCCTTATTTGCTGCTGCGTTGAAATTATAAGAATTTCATCATATGAAAATCATATTTCAATTTCAATGATATTTAGGTTACTTTGGAGGCATATGAATGTTACTTTTGAAAAATAGAACATTGACTTGTTCCTTTACACTTATGCATTAAAAGTTTAGCACAAAAGTCAACAGTTTCGGCAAAAATAGGGGTGTCTATTTCGCCCCGGGTATCCAATATGCACCGATCTCCCCTATTTACTCCTCTTGACTTAAGAGAAAATCGAAATTTGTATCAGCCTTAGTCAGAAAAACAACAATTATATCAAAGCCATAATCGAATTTGGAAACTTATTGATGGCTCATATTCCGAAGTTATATATTATGTTAAACGTATAAGCAGAGCTGAAAAATATCAAACCTCTCAGTTGACTGCTTGACCCCCTTCACTAGCACTGGATGCCGATCATTATCAAGATATTTCGGTAAATTTTTTTCTGAACACTTCAGCCTTTATTTTATTATCGTTGCTTATACGATTTATGTAAAATTTGACAAAAAAAGTAAAAGCTAGTAAAATTTATCATTATAAAACCGTTTTACAGAGCGCGAGGACTCAACCAGTTGCATCAAAATTGTGTGTAGTAATTTCAACCGCAAAAGGGGATTGATGCTATGAAATTAAAATTTCCCCATACAACGTTGATTCATCCTACTGTATAATTACGTCTCAGGAATTTAAAATGGTGTGATTTGACAAAAGCACTTTAATTTTTTTTTCAAGATTTTGTTCTTTTACGCATATTTATCGCTTGCATTGATTTTGTTCACCTTCGTAATTTCAGCGATGAATCCAATTCTGATTCTGCAACACTGCTGGTAATCTTAGGTGTGGCCAGAGACAATTTTCTTGCTGCCCGTTTATCTGGTTATCCAACATTTTTGATGATTTGAGGTTTCATATACATGGGTTTAGTTCACTGTTCTGAATGGCCACTTCCGGCGGGACACCTGGAACTGGTTCCGGAACACAACTGGTTCAGGTATGTTATTTGTGGATTGATTGATAATTATCGGTGACAAATATCGGAAACAGCTTGTTAAGCGTTACGCGTTACGACCTACTATTCTTCGGTCATCGTCAGACGCATTCAGCTGGATTCACCCCTACAACTTCGTCAGTTTAATATATAAGCGGTTCAGATATGGTCTGAAAAAATTTTCCTGCTTATCGTTCATCTAGTTATCGATAATGCCGTTATTTGGTGTGTCACATGCATAGGTTATGTTCACTTTTATATCTGGCCACTTCTGGCAGAACACCTGGAACCGGTTCCGGAACACAACCGGTTCAGATAAGGTATTTTCCTACTTACCGTTCATCTGGTTATCGAAAATGCCGCTCTTTGATGCGTCGCATGCATGGGTTTGGTTCACTTTTTTAATTGGTCACTTCCGGCGGGACACCCGGAGCCGGTTCCGGAACACTACCAGTTCAAATATGGTCTGAAACTACTTTCCTGCTTACCATTCAACTGGTTATCGAAAAAGCCGCTCTTTGATGTGTCACATGCATGGGTTATGTTCACTTTTATATTTGGCCACTTCAGACAGGACACCCGGAACCGGTTCCGGAACATAACCGGTTCAGATCAGGTATTTTCCTGCCTACCGTTCATCTGGTTATCGATAAAGCCGCTCTTTGATGCGTCGCATGCATGGGTTTGGTTCACTTTTTTAATTGGCCACTTCCGGCACGACACCTGGAACCGGTTCCGGAACACAACCGGTTCAAATACGGTATGAAACTTTTTTCCTTCAAACCATTCATCTGGTTATCGAAAAAGCCGCTCTTTGATATGTCGCATGCATGGGTTTGGTTCATTTTTTTAATTGGCCACTTCCGGCACGACAACCGGAAACGGTTCCGGAACACTACCGGTTCGAAATATGGTCTGAAACTACTTTCCTGCTTACCATTCAACTGGTTATCGAAAAAGCCGCTCTTTGATGTGTCACATGCATGGGTTATGCTCACTTTTAAATTTGGCCACTTCCGGAAGGACACCCGGAACCGGTTCCGGAACACTACCGGTTCAGACATAGTCTGAGACTATTTTCCTACTTCCCGTTCATCAGATAATCGAAAATGCCGTGGTTTGATGGGTCGCATGCATGGGTTTGTTGCATTGTCTTATCTGTCCCCTTCCTGGGGTACCGGTCCGGAACACCTAAATGACCATAACTCCGGAACGGCTGGACCGATTCGAACCATTTTCAATAGGAAACAATGGGACCAGATTCCGCGTCGAATGAACCGTCGGTCGTTAAAATCGGTTGATGTTTACTATCTAAAAGTTAGGTGACCTTTTTTGTACACACACACACACATACGCACACACATACATACACACACACACACATACACACACACAGACATCATCTCAACTCGTCGAGCTGAGTCGATTGGTATATAACACTTGACCTCTCCGGAGGCTCTATCAAATTTTCGTTTTTGGAGTGAACATATAGCCTTTCGGTACACCTTGGTGTACGAGAAAGGCAAAAACGTTAGAAAATTTATAGAGAGATTTCTCGGAATCATTCTTGATTAGGCGTTAAAGTGTATGATTATGAACAATTCCTCTAGTAAGTTTTCCAAAGCTTTCTGCAGTGATTCCATCATAGATTGCTCCAGATATTCCTTCAAAAATGCATCTAGAGATTCCATCAGACGTTTATTTGGGGATTTGTCCTGGGATATTTTAAAGGTTCCTCGAGTGATTGTTCCAGTGCTGTTTCCGCGGTTTCCTTCGGGAATTTCTCCAGAGATCTTTTAAGGTATTTTTGCAGGTATTCCTTTAGAGATTTCTTCAGGGATTTCTCCATATATTTTTTTCAGAATTCCACTATAGATTGCTCCAAGAATTCCATCTGGAATTATTGGAAGTATTACTGCAGGAATGGCATCCAGAAATTCTTTCAGAAATGTTACAAGAATATTCAAAATTTAATCCAGTAACTGCTAAAAATCCTTCAGGAGTTTTTGTTCCTTTAATAATTCGCCTAGAAATTACTGCAGATATGGATTTCTTCAGATGTGTTTTCCAAGTTTTCCTACAAAATTATTCCAGAAATTCGCTAAGAAAACTTTCCTGTGATTTCCTAAGGAATCCCTAATGGGACTGCTTCCGGGATTTCTCATAGGGTTTCTTCAGAAATTCCTCCAAGAATTCCTCCAGGGATTCATCCGAGACTCCTTCTGTGACTCTTTCTGGGACAACTTTCGGGGTTATTTAATAAATGCCACCAAGCACTGATTTGCGTATTTCTTCAGGAGTTTTTCCTGGAATTCTTTTAAAAACTCCTCCGAGAACTGTTGAGAGATTCGCTTATGATTGCATCCGAAAGTGCTCCTGGAGTTTCTTCAGCAGCTTCTCCAGGGATTCCTTCAAGAACAGGGATTCCTCCGTACACTTCTAAGGATTCCTTCAGGATTTCCTCAAACAATTTCTTCAATACTTCCTGAGATTTCTTCAGAAACTCCTTCTGGAATTTCCCCAAAAATATATCCTTGGATTTCTTCCTGGGATTCCTCAAGGGATGTTTCCAAAAAATCAGGAATTGTTCCAGGATTCCTCTGTGAGTTCCTTCAAGTATTCCTATAAAAATTCCTTTAAATATTCCTACAAGTATTTCTCTAGAGATTCCTCAAAGAATTCCGCATGAAATTCCACCAGGGATTCCTCCAGGAATTCCTCAAGGGATTATTCCTGAAAGTTCTCCAAGATTCTTCAAGAAAATCCCTCAGAAATTCCTCCAGTGTTTTCTCCAAGGATTGCTCCACGGATTCCTCATGGAATTTATGCAGGAATTCCTCTGGAGATTTCTCAAGTATTCCTCTAGGAATTCCTCTAGGTATTCCTCTAGAGATACCTCAAGGAATTCCTTCAGAGATTTCACCAGGGATTCCTCCAGGAATTCCTCCAGGGACTATTTCAGGGAGTCCTCCAGGAATTCCTCCAGGTATTCTACCTGAAATTTATCCAGTGATTCTTCAAGAAAATCCTCCAGAAATTCCTCTAGGGATTCTTTCATGGGTTTCTCTATGGATTCCCCCAGGAGTTCCTCTGGAGAATTTTCAATGAATTTCTTTAGAGATTCCTCCAAGTATTCTTACAGGCATGTCTCCAGGAATTTCTCCAGGGATTCCTTCAGGCATTTCTCGAGGAGTTCCTCTAGGGAATCTTCTAGGGATTGCTCTAGGAAATCTTTAAGAAAATCTTTTAGGAATTCCTCCAGGCATTCCTGCAGCAGTTCCTCCAGGGATTTCTATTGGGATTCCTGCAGGATTTCATTCTGGGGTTTCTCCAGGAATACCTTTAAGAATACCACCAGGAATGACCCCACGTATTTCTACATAAATTCCTCCAGGAATTATCTAGGAATTCTTCCAGGAATTTCTTCAAAAATTATTACGGCAATTTCTCGAGAAAATACTCCTCCCGGAGTTTACACAGGCATTGGTTCAAGAATTTCTCGTGAGATTCCTGCATGAATTTTTCGTGAGATTCCTTTAGGAATTCCTTGAGGGATTCAATCTGAAATTTCCCCAGGAATACTTCCAGGAATCAGTGCTGCTGCACACCTGCGCAACGTGACGTAAGTCAGTGCTATGACTCAGAGACCACACAGAAGCTACAGATTTTCATTAACCGATATCTGCGATTTTATTATTCATACCTGGTACTGAGTTCCATCGATGATCAACGATGGAGAAACGATATCAACAGAAATTCGAAAACGTAAATAGAGGTGGGTCGGCCACACACTAGAAAAGGGCGGAGATGAAATCTGCAAGCAAATGTTGGATTGGAATCTGGCAGGACATCGCAGCAGAAGAAGATCCAAGGGCTCGTGGTCTCAACAAGGAAGTCGATAGAAATCTGACCTGGGCCCAGGTCAAGGCTAATGTGAGCAGCCGCCCAAGGTGAAAATCTTCTACGTGGGTCCTCTGTACCCCCAGGATTGCTCAGGATAGATGAGTGAGTATGCGTAAGAAAATGCAAGTAACTGGATTGTAGCAGATCCATATTATGCTCAGATTATAAAAAAGTACGACCAGCTATTTTCTGTTAAATGTATCAGAGATAAAAACAATAAGGCGATATTAAGGACATTGTTCCCTAACAACAGTAAATGAGATAACATATTCTATTACGTGAAAAATTCCGACAACCGCCAAAAAATCCACGATTCAACACCGCAATTTACATATTTTCCAGGAACACCAAAAGAAAAGCAGAAACCCTCTTTGTAGCTCCGACCGAGCATATCCAACGGAAAAATATTAAGTTGTTAACAGCCTCGCTCGACGCTTGCCTCTTGCGCAAGCTAGAGCCAGGCTACTATAGCTAGAGCTTGAGGTTGCGATTCGATTCCCATTCGTGATTATGTCCTATCACGTTTGATGTTTCGGCGAAAAAAATTTACATACCGAACCAGCAACGTTGGTGAGAGGAAAAACTCTTTCTGCAGCAGCAACAACAGCTCGGAGCCTGTCGACAGCCGAAAACGGAAATGCCTTACCCCTCTGGGAGGACATCTATGCCGCTGCGCTGCTAGGCTCGTGGCGGAAGCAGAAACTCGCTTCCTCCCTAGGGTTGGATGTGTATGAACACGTGGTTAGCAAGGAGGAAAATATTGTAGCGAAAATAAGATGGTTTCACAGGCGGTCTTGTGTCATAAGAAGCTTCACACGAGAGGCACTTTTCTGCACACTTCCTAGTGCTTTCGTCACAAGAGGAAAGCTTTTCGGGATGCCATCCGTTTTGTCACTTTAGATGTAGTTTACTGTCCACTTGCAAAAGTTATCTTCTGTTTTTGTTAGAGTTTTCAAAGATTGGTGAAGGACAATAACGCTTCACAAATTATACAATTGTAAAATTTTATACCAAATCGAAAGAAACCTCGACTGAGCACCACGTAATGCTATTCAAAAGAATAATTTAATGAGTTTGATTTTGAATTATTGTTTAGTCAAAATGTTTCAGAAATACTCACCAAAAATGGTTTTTCTTTGAATAATAACTAAAAGTCTGATACATAGTTACGTACCTGAAATTAGAAGAAAAAACATGGAAAAATCTAGGAAAAAAAACTTTATTATTATTAGCTATATTAACGAGATTTTCAGCCCACACTAAACCAGTAGCATTTACAGTCGACTCTCCACAACTCGATATCCAAGGGACCATCGAGTTATAGAATTATCGAGTTATAGAACATATGAAGAGAAAAAAAATCTGACGATCAAAAATCTCGAAATTAAGTTTTAAATGCTGTTTTGAGCTGGAAATTCTGTGTTCAATAATTTTACTTCTTGAAATAACCCTGCACAGTGGTCTGAAAGCCGTATCTGGTTGGACAAAATTGTTTACGCCTAAATTATTAGTTTAGGCTGTATGCTGTCTTCGGAAAGGTATCTTCAAAATTATTTTGACAATTTTACAATATTGAAAAGAAGTAAAATTAGGGTGGCCTAGATAATTTGCAAGACCACAATGTTAACTTTCAAGTTTTTCCAAATATATAAATTTATTTCCCAAATTCCAGAAGAACTTGATTTCAAATAACTTCAAAAACTTCAAATAACTGAACTATAATTCCATCGCTTATGGTTCAAGAGATATTATTCTTTTAAAAAAAGTTAGGGTGACACCTAAAAATGAGTTTCTTTTAATAACATTTTATTCGTTGATTGCTCGCAAATACGTTTTTCTGAGTACTTTCAGTGCGTTCAATATTCAACATATTTCTCAAAGACACCAACGTTCTATATCTTCTTTTTTTTTTTGGTTATTCGGGGGTTTCTTCTTAAACCAGTTTATTTTCGACACCTAATATTTCAGAATGCTGGAAATGGATTTTCAATCTCTGAATATGAAGTACAATTAAAAAGCTTTTTTTTATCTTTAAATAATGGAACAAGTTCTTTGGTTCCAAAAGATTGAATATCTACTTGCACTACTCTCAAATATTTTAAAGTCAAGAAAAGAAGAAAACTCTACTAATTTTTAAATTAAAGATACACAACTTTTATGTCTTTGGGAAAGATGTAGAATATTTAATGCTCTAAAAGTACTCAGAGTATAGTGTGCACTAGAAATCAGCGAATAAAAAGTTATTGAAAGAAAACCTTTTTTTATGTCAGCCAAACTTTTTTCATTGAAAAATTAGTCTTGTTCAACCATAAGAGATAGAAATATGATTTTTGTTTCGGAGAAGTTGTTTTGAATTAAGTGCTTTTCAACTTTGATGCTGTCCATAAACCAAGTAGACTTTTTTCAGGACATCTCAGAACCCCCCCCCCCCCCCCTCCCTCCCCCTCGTAGACTTTTGACCATACAAAATTTTCGAAATTGGTGTGGAGCGTTGACTTTGACCAGAACCTCCCCTCCCCCCTAAAAGTCTACGCAGTTTATGGACAGGCCTTTTGTAGAATACTGTGGATTGCACTATCTGAAAAAAACAAACTAAATGTATAGTTGATATCGTGGTTTGTAAAAAAACTGGACCACCCTAACTTTGCAATATTGAAAAAAAAACACGTGAAAAAATATGAATAAACTTTCGTGAAGACAGCATATAGCAAGAACTATTAGTTTAGGCGTGAAACTTTTCTTTCAACTTGGTACGGCTCTGGGCCCGTTATGCATGACATATTAAAAAGTAAGAATTTAACAATTTTTAAAAATTGTAGTTTTCGTCTTCTCAAGTATTAATCAATTGCAAACTATTTCAAACGGTTTCATAACTATACGTCGCTTATTATGCACGAAGTTTATTGAACATTCAATCTAACATCGAGTTATAGAAGTAAAATTATACATAGCGTGACATCGACCAAAGGAAGCATCGAGTTATAGAAATATCGACTTATGGAGAGTACGGTGTATGGAAAAGTGAAGGGACTAACGAATCCATCGAGTTATAGAAAATATCGAGTTGTAGAACATCGAGTTGTGGAGAGTCGACTGTAATATGAAAACCATCATCTCATTTCATGATAACGACAAGTTCGGATTAGGAATGGCATCCAACTCCCACGCGTTTATGTGAAATTAAAAACAAATTTACCCGAACATAAAATCCCATCAAAGTAAATAAACTCTGATAGCGTCTGGCACTGAACGGCTTTCGCTTTTCGCTCAGACAACCCCTACAGGCTCCGGCTTAAGAAGCTTCTAGAGTTTCGATTTATGACGGGAATCAATTTAACGCCAGCTGCAAAAGCAAATTGATAATTTCGTTTGAACCGAAAAAAATTCACCACCGGGGTCGGAAGACACCATCCATCGTCGGCGTGCAAAATCCCCAGCGTCACATTATGGTAATACTGTTAGGCACGTGCGCGGTGTGAATTCTCCGATGGCGGCGAAGCATTTGCCTCTCATAGCTATGCACACGACGAGAATGTATCGAACAATAATGGTGTCTAATCCTTATCGAACCCGGTGCCCGCAGACGGTGGTAACATTGTATCGTTGAATTGCACACATTCCGTGCACCCGGTTTGCTCATAAAATCACATTACCATCAACTTCTATTTATCGACGCGTAAAAGAAATTTAATCTCACATACGGGAGATGAGCTGAACACGGCTTTGCTTCTAATAGAATAACAATCAGTTGCACGTCGCTTCAAAAGCGACGAGAGACGGATTTGGATTGGATTTCGATTGGCTTTGGATTGGATTTGGATTGGATTTGGATTGGATTTGAATTGGATTTAGATTGGGTTTGGATTGGATTTGGATTTGATTTGGATTTGGATTTGGATTTGGATTGGATTTGGATTGGATTAGGATTGGATTTGGATTAGATTTGGATTGGATTTGGATTGGATTTGGATTGGATTTGGATTGGATTTGGATTGGATTTGGATTGGATTTGGATTGGATTTGGATTGGATTTGGATTGGATTTGGATTGGATTTGGATTGGATTTGGATTGGATTTGGATTGGATTTGGATTGGATTTGGATTGGATTTGGATTGGATTTGGATTGGATTTGGATTGGATTTGGATTGGATTTGGATTGGATTTGGATTGGATTTGGATTGGATTTGGATTGGATTTGGATTGGATTTGGATTGGATTTGGATTGGATTTGGATTGGATTTGGATTGGATTTGGATTGGATTTGGATTGGATTTGGATTGGATTTGGATTGGATTTGGATTGGATTTGGATTGGATTTGGATTGGATTTGGATTGGATTTGGATTGGATTTGGATTGGATTTGGATTGGATTTGGATTGGATTTGGATTGGATTTGGATTGGATTTGGATTGGATTTGGATTGGATTTGGATTGGATTTGGATTGGATTTGGATTGGATTTGGATTGGATTTGGATTGGATTTGGATTGGATTTGGATTGGATTTGGATTGGATTTGGATTGGATTTGGATTGGATTTGGATTGGATTTGGATTGGATTTGGATTGGATTTGGATTGGATTTGGATTGGATTTGGATTGGATTTGGATTGGATTTGGATTGGATTTGGATTGGATTTGGATTGGATTTGGATTGGATTTGGATTGGATTTGGATTGGATTTGGATTGGATTTGGATTGGATTTGGATTGGATTTGGATTGGATTTGGATTGGATTTGGATTGGATTTGGATTGGATTTGGATTGGATTTGGATTGGATTTGGATTGGATTTGGATTGGATTTGGATTGGATTTGGATTGGATTTGGATTGGATTTGGATTGGATTTGGATTGGATTTGGATTGGATTTGGATTGGATTTGGATTGGATTTGGATTGGATTTGGATTGGATTTGGATTGGATTTGGATTGGATTTGGATTGGATTTGGATTTGGATTGGATTTGGATTGGATTTGGATTGGATTTGGATTGGATTTGGATTGGATTTGGATTGGATTTGGATTGGATTTGGATTGGATTTGGATTGGATTTGGATTGGATTTGGATTGGATTTGGATTGGATTTGGATTGGATTTGGATTGGATTTGGATTGGATTTGGATTGGATTTGGATTGGATTTGGATTGGATTTGGATTGGATTTGGATTGGATTTGGATTGGATTTGGATTGGATTTGGATTGGATTTGGATTGGATTTGGATTGGATTTGGATTGGATTTGGATTGGATTTGGATTGGATTTGGATTGGATTTGGATTGGATTTGGATTGGATTTGGATTGGATTTGGATTGGATTTGGATTGGATTTGGATTGGATTTGGATTGGATTTGGATTGGATTTGGATTGGATTTGGATTGGATTTGGATTGGATTTGGATTGGATTTGGATTGGATTTGGATTGGATTTGGATTGGATTTGGATTGGATTTGGATTGGATTTGGATTGGATTTGGATTGGATTTGGATTGGATTTGGATTGGATTTGGATTGGATTTGGATTGGATTTGGATTGGATTTGGATTGGATTTGGATTGGATTTGGATTGGATTTGGATTGGATTTGGATTGGATTTGGATTGGATTTGGATTGGATTTGGATTGGATTTGGATTGGATTTGGATTGGATTTGGATTGGATTTGGATTGGATTTGGATTGGATTTGGATTGGATTTGGATTGGATTTGGATTGGATTTGGATTGGATTTGGATTGGATTTGGATTGGATTTGGATTGGATTTGGATTGGATTTGGATTGGATTTGGATTGGATGGTTGGATTGGATTTGGATTGGATTTGGATTGGATTTGGATTGGATTTGGATTGGATTTGGATTGGATTTGGATTGGATTTGGATTGGATTTGGATTGGATTTGGATTGGATTTGGATTGGATTTGGATTGGATTTGGATTGGATTTGGATTGGATTTGGATTGGATTTGGATTGGATTTGGATTGGATTTGGATTGGATTTGGATTGGATTTGGATTGGATTTGGATTGGATTTGGATTGGATTTGGATTGGATTTGGATTGGATTTGGATTGGATTTGGATTGGATTTGGATTGGATTTGGATTGGATTTGGATTGGATTTGGATTGGATTTGGATTGGATTTGGATTGGATTTGGATTGGATTTGGATTGGATTTGGATTGGATTTGGATTGGATTTGGATTGGATTTGGATTGGATTTGGATTGGATTTGGATTGGATTTGGATTGGATTTGGATTGGATTTGGATTGGATTTGGATTGGATTTGGATTGGATTTGGATTGGATTTGGATTGGATTTGGATTGGATTTGGATTGGATTTGGATTGGATTTGGATTGGATTTGGATTGGATTTGGATTGGATTTGGATTGGATTTGGATTGGATTTGGATTGGATTTGGATTGGATTTGGATTGGATTTGGATTGGATTTGGATTGGATTTGGATTGGATTTGGATTGGATTTGGATTGGATTTGGATTGGATTTGGATTGGATTTGGATTGGATTTGGATTGGATTTGGATTGGATTTGGATTGGATTTGGATTGGATTTGGATTGGATTTGGATTGGATTTGGATTGGATTTGGATTGGATTTGGATTGGATTTGGATTGGATTTGGATTGGATTTGGATTGGATTTGGATTGGATTTGGATTGGATTTGGATTGGATTTGGATTGGATTTGGATTGGATTTGGATTGGATTTGGATTGGATTTGGATTGGATTTGGATTGGATTTGGATTGGATTTGGATTGGATTTGGATTGGATTTGGATTGGATTTGGATTGGATTTGGATTGGATTTGGATTGGATTTGGATTGGATTTGGATTGGATTTGGATTGGATTTGGATTGGATTTGGATTGGATTTGGATTGGATTTGGATTGGATTTGGATTGGATTTGGATTGGATTTGGATTGGATTTGGATTGGATTTGGATTGGATTTGGATTGGATTTGGATTGGATTTGGATTGGATTTGGATTGGATTTGGATTGGATTTGGATTGGATTTGGATTGGATTTGGATTGGATTTGGATTGGATTTGGATTGGATTTGGATTGGATTTGGATTGGATTTGGATTGGATTTGGATTGGATTTGGATTGGATTTGGATTGGATTTGGATTGGATTTGGATTGGATTTGGATTGGATTTGGATTGGATTTGGATTGGATTTGGATTGGATTTGGATTGGATTTGGATTGGATTTGGATTGGATTTGGATTGGATTTGGATTGGATTTGGATTGGATTTGGATTGGATTTGGATTGGATTTGGATTGGATTTGGATTGGATTTGGATTGGATTTGGATTGGATTTGGATTGGATTTGGATTGGATTTGGATTGGATTTGGATTGGATTTGGATTGGATTTGGATTGGATTTGGATTGGATTTGGATTGGATTTGGATTGGATTTGGATTGGATTTGGATTGGATTTGGATTGGATTTGGATTGGATTTGGATTGGATTTGGATTGGATTTGGATTGGATTTGGATTGGATTTGGATTGGATTTGGATTGGATTTGGATTGGATTTGGATTGGATTTGGATTGGATTTGGATTGGATTTGGATTGGATTTGGATTGGATTTGGATTGGATTTGGATTGGATTTGGATTGGATTTGGATTGGATTTGGATTGGATTTGGATTGGATTTGGATTGGATTTGGATTGGATTTGGATTGGATTTGGATTGGATTTGGATTGGATTTGGATTTGGATTTGGATTGTGGATTGGATTTGGATTGGATTTGGATTGGATTTGGATTGGATTTGGATTGGATTTGGATTGGATTTGGATTGGATTTGGATTGGATTTGGATTGGATTTGGATTGGATTTGGATTGGATTTGGATTGGATTTGGATTGGATTTGGATTGGATTTGGATTGGATTTGGATTGGATTTGGATTGGATTTGGATTGGATTTGGATTGGATTTGGATTGGATTTGGATTGGATTTGGATTGGATTTGGATTGGATTTGGATTGGATTTGGATTGGATTTGGATTGGATTTGGATTGGATTTGGATTGGATTTGGATTGGATTTGGATTGGATTTGGATTGGATTTGGATTGGATTTGGATTGGATTTGGATTGGATTTGGATTGGATTTGGATTGGATTTGGATTGGATTTGGATTGGATTTGGATTGGATTTGGATTGGATTTGGATTGGATTTGGATTGGATTTGGATTGGATTTGGATTGGATTTGGATTGGATTTGGATTGGATTTGGATTGGATTTGGATTGGATTTGGATTGGATTTGGATTGGATTTGGATTGGATTTGGATTGGATTTGGATTGGATTTGGATTGGATTTGGATTGGATTTGGATTGGATTTGGATTGGATTTGGATTGGATTTGGATTGGATTTGGATTGGATTTGGATTGGATTTGGATTGGATTTGGATTGGATTTGGATTGGATTTGGATTGGATTTGGATTGGATTTGGATTGGATTTGGATTGGATTTGGATTGGATTTGGATTGGATTTGGATTGGATTTGGATTGGATTTGGATTGGATTTGGATTGGATTTGGATTGGATTTGGATTGGATTTGGATTGGATTTGGATTGGATTTGGATTGGATTTGGATTGGATTTGGATTGGATTTGGATTGGATTTGGATTGGATTTGGATTGGATTTGGATTGGATTTGGATTGGATTTGGATTGGATTTGGATTGGATTTGGATTGGATTTGGATTGGATTTGGATTGGATTTGGATTGGATTTGGATTGGATTTGGATTGGATTTGGATTGGATTTGGATTGGATTTGGATTGGATTTGGATTGGATTTGGATTGGATTTGGATTGGATTTGGATTGGATTTGGATTGGATTTGGATTGGATTTGGATTGGATTTGGATTGGATTTGGATTGGATTTGGATTGGATTTGGATTGGATTTGGATTGGATTTGGATTGGATTTGGATTGGATTTGGATTGGATTTGGATTGGATTGGATTTGGATTGGATTGGATTTGGATTGGATTTGGATTGGATTTGGATTGGATTTGGATTGGATTTGGATTGGATTTGGATTGGATTTGGATTGGATTTGGATTGGATTTGGATTGGATTTGGATTGGATTTGGATTGGATTTGGATTGGATTTGATGGATTTGGATTGGATTTGAATTGGATTTGGATTGGATTTGGATTAGATTTGGATTCTGGTCTTCTGGTCTTCTGGTCTTCTGGTCTTCTGGTATTCTGGTCTTCTGGTATTCTGGTCTTCTGGTCTTCTGGTCTTCTGGTCTTCTGGTCTTCTGGTCTTCTGGTCTTCTGGTCTTCTGGTCTTCTGGTCTTCTGGTCTTCTGGTCTTATGGTCTTATGGTCTTCTGGTCTTCTGGTCTTCTGGTCTTCTGGTCTTCTGGTCTTCTGGTCTTCTGGTCTTCTGGTCTTCTGGTCTTCTGGTCTTCTGGTCTTCTGGTCTTCTGGTCTTCTGGTCTTATGGTCTTCTGGTCTTCTGGTCTTCTGGTCTTCTGGTCTTCTGGTCTTCTGGTCTTCTGGTCTTCTGGTCTTCTGGTCTTCTGGTCTTCTGGTCTTCTGTCTTCTGTCTTCTGGTCTTCTGGTCTTCTGGTCTTCTGGTCTTCTGGTCTTCTGGTCTTCTGGTCTTCTGGTCTTCTGGTCTTCTGGTCTTCTGGTCTTCTGGTCTTCTTGTCTTCTTGTCTTCTTGTCTTCTTGTCTTCTTGTCTTCTTGTCTTA